>NW_018219852.1:158185-163378 GCF_001263595.1 Phalaenopsis equestris
GTCCCATAAAATCTAATCCCCAAACGTCAAAGATCTCAACTTATAACATGAAATTCAAAGGCATTTCATTTCTTTTAGATATATTGCCTACTCATTGACATCGATCACAAGTTTTCATGTATCTATAAACATCTCTAAAGATGGTAGGCTAACAAAATCCAGCTTGTAAAATTTTATAATCAGTTTTATCAATCCCAAAATCTCCTCCAAATTCAGAATCATGACATTTCTGAATGATCAGCTCAGTTTCTTCATAAATTACACATCTCCTTATAATAAGATCCTTACATTGTCTATATAAATTAGGCTCATCCCAAAAATATGCTTTTGCATCATGAATGAATTTTGTTTGTTGTTGCAATGTAAGCATAGGTGGCAAAATATCACTTACAATATAATTAACAATATCAGCATACCATGGTACTTTCCATTCATTTTCATTAATATTATAAATTAATATTATAAAGTTGTTCATCAGCGAAACTGTCTGTAATTTCATTGTCAGTGTAGGATAATCCTTAGTTTTCTAATCTTGACAAATAATCAGCATTTTGATTATTAGTTCTCTTTCTATCAATAACCACAAGATCAAATTCTTGCATCAAAAGTATCCATCTAATTGACCTTGGTTTAGCATCCTTCTTTTGCATCAGATATTTAATAGCAGAATGATCAGTATGCACAATACATTTAGCTCCAATTAAATAAGATCTAAATTTATCTAAAGCATGCACAATTGCTAGTAACTCTTTTTCAGTAACAGTATAGTTAATTTGTGCATCATTAAGAGTTTTACTAGCGTAGTATATAACTTTAAAAACCTTTTCATCCAAGAACACAAGAACAGCTCCAATAGCATAATCACTAGCATCACACATCAGTTCAAATGGTTTCTCCCAGCTAAGTGAAACTATAACAACGGCTGTGATTAATTTTTCCTTTATAAACTCAAAGACATTTAAATAGCTTTCATTAAATTCAAATTTCTTGTTCTTTTCTAAAAGTTTGAATAGAGGTTTAGTAATTTTTGAAAAATCTTTAGTGAAACGCTTGTAAAATCCAACATGTCCAAGAAAAATCCTAACCTCTCTTACATTAGTATGAGATATTATTTTAGATACACCTTAAATTTTGTAGGGTTTGCTTCTATACCATCTTCCAAAATTTTATGCCATAATACAATTCCTCCTGCAATCATAAATTGCCATTTCTCCCAATTTAGAACTAAATTAGTTCTTTTGCATAACTCTAAAACTTTTTTAAGGAAATTTAAGAATGCGTCAAATGATGTTCCAAATACAGAGAAGTCATCCATAAATACTTCCAATCCATCATCAATTAACTTAGTAAATACGGACATCATACATCTCTAGAATGTTGTAGGTGCATTACATAATCCGAAAGACATTCTTCAAAAAGCAAAAGTTCCAAAAGAGCTAGTAAATGTTGTCTTTTCTTGATCCTTAGGAGAAATAGGAATATTATGGTAACCGGTATATCCATCTAAAAGCAAAAATATTTGTGCCCAGCAAGTCTATCCACCATTTGATATAAAAAGGGTAAAGGGAAGTGATCTTTCTTGGTGGTAGTGTTTAATTTTCTATAATCAATGTGAATATGCCACCCATTAACTTGTTTGATATGTACTAATTCATTATTTTCTTATGTTTCAACAGTCACTCCTCCTTTCTTAGGAACACAATGAATTGAACTTACCCACGCACTATCTGAAATAGGATATATAATTCCAGTGTCTTACCATTTCAAAATTTCCTTCTTAACAACTTCTTTCATCATTGGATTTAATCTCCTTTGTGGATCAACTCTTGGTTTATATTGTTCATCTAATATAATTCTGTGCATACAGATTAAGGAATGATTCCCTTAATATCAGCTAAGGTCCAACCAAAAGCTTTCTTATATCTTTTTAATGTATCTAACAGTCTTTGCTCTTGCAGATCATTTAATTCTGAAGATATAATAACAGGTAAAGTAGATGAGTCTCCTAAAAATACATACTTCAAGTGGCTAGGCAATACATAACTCAAGTTCAGGTGGTTTTATAATTGTTGGAAATAGATTTTTATCAGCATTTTTCGTAATATCCAACATCTTAAATCTTTCCTGAACATAATCTAATTCTTCATTTTCTAATTCGCCCAAAATAACTTTGTCATTCTTTTCAAATTGTTCCTTCTCTACAAAATGTTCTTCTTCTACAAAATACATTTTATCTTCAAAATATTAATTTTCTTCTTCTTCAAAATACATTTTATCTTCAAAATATTCTTTAAAATGTTCGTTCAATAGATGTTCAATATTTTTTATGCAAAAACATTTGTTATCTCTTTCAACAGCAGGGTATTTCATAGATTTCGCAATGTTAAAAGTCACTTCTTGTTCATTAACTCTCATCGTTAATTCTCCTTTTTGAACATCTATCATAGCTTTTCTAGTGGCAAAAAATGGTCTCCCTAAAATGATAGACATTTCTTTATCTTCCTCCATATCTAAAACAATGAAATCCACAGGAAAGTTAAATTTATCCACTTTTACTAACACGTTTTCTATAACTCCCTTAGGATATGTAGCTGAACGATACGCTAACTGTAGAGTTATAGATGTAGGTGAGACTTCTCCTAAGCCTAATCTTTCAAAAATTGATAGAGGCATAAGATTAATGCTGGCTCTCAAATCACATAAAGCTCTTTCATAAAATTTTTCACCGATAGCACACGGTATAGTGAAACTGCGAGGACCTTCTAATTTTTCAGGAAGCTTTTTTTGAATAATTGCACTACTCTCTTCGCTAAAAGTTTCATTATCCGTGACCTTTTCTTATTCAGAATATCTTTCATAAATTTCACATAATTGAGCATTTGCTCTAAAGCTTCTACGAAGGGAATGTTCACTGTTAACTTCTTAAGAATTTCTAACAATTTGGAAAATTATTTATTCTATTTGTGTTGCTTCAATCTTTGAGGAAACGCTGGTGGAGGTTCTCCACAGTAATTTTTATTGGTGTAAATAGATACTCTAAGTCTGGGTACTCATGATTCTTCTTTTTTTTGGTATCCACTTTTTTTTTCAGTTTCTGTTTCTTTTTGCACCCTTGTTTGAATTCATTTCCACTTCGTAATTGTATCACTTTGATTTGTTTTTTTCTTTGGTCTTTAGGGTTTGGTTCCACAGTACTAGGAAAAGTTCCTAATGTTCGGTTACTAAGCGCAGTAGCGATATGCCCTAATTGGTTTTCAATATTCTTAATAGCAGTTTCTTGATTTTATAATTGATCTCCTTGATTCTGCAATTGTTGACCCATGTTTAATATCAGCTCTTCCATAGACAACTTCTTCTCCTTAATTTGAGTATTCCTGTTAAATCCTGGAGGATAAGAAGGTCTATAGTTAACATTTCCTTGGTTGGATGAATTTCCTAATGGGTTCATTGGGTTGTTTGCCCATTATTGATTTGTAGAAGAATTGTTATTCCAATTAAAATTTGGATGATTCTTCCAACCAAGATTATAATAATTCGAATAAGGGTTGTTTGGTCTATTAATACCATCCAAGGTCTCATATGAAAGTTGAACATCCACAAATTGTCCAGATGAATTCTCTTTCATCATAGGAGGTGTTGGAGAATAATTCATCCCATAATGATCTAATTTCTTTAATATTGAAGCAATCTATGAAGCTAACATAGATATTGCATCAGAATCATAGATAATAGCTACTCTTTTAGGATTTACACGCTCAGAGGGCCATTGAAAATTGTTGGTAGCCATCTCTTCTATTAATGAATAAGCCTCATCAAAAGGTTTTGACATTAAAGAACAACCAACCACAACATCCATAATCGATCTAAGAGATCCCACTAATCCATTATAAAAATTTTAAATTATCAATCAATCTGGTAACAAATGATGAGGGCACTTCCTAAGAAGATCTTCAAATCTCTCCCAAGCTTCATATATTGACTCTCCATCAATCCGACAGAATGATGTTATGTCATTTCTAAGTTTAGCAGTTTTGGATGGACGGAAATATTTGGATAGAAATTTCTGTGAAAGTTCTCCCAAAGTTCTAATAGATCCTAAGCTAACGAATTTAACCACTTCTTAGCCTTATTCCTCAGTGAAAAAGGAAAAAGTCTAAGTCTAACAACATCATTTGAGACTTTGTCATATTTAAAAGTAGCACACGGTTCTAAAAAACTAGCGAGGTGTAAGTTCGGATCTTCATTTGGTGTACCTCAAAATTTATTATTTTGTACCATTTGGATAATAGCAGGTTTAAGCTCAAATGAATAAGAAACTACATGAGGATTTTGGATAGATAAGTGAATTTTGTATGTTGTAGGATTTGCATAATCTCTTAGGGCTCTAAATTGCTGTTCATTCTCTATTCCTTGATTGTTCAAGTTATTTTACATTGTATCAAAGTTTCTAGGTTCTCTTCTTAATTTTCTAATCCTTCTAAAAGTGAGTTCTAATTCTGAATCATAGGGTATAAGATTTCATGTCCAAATTTACGCATATAAATTGAAATCAGTACTCAGTAATATAATTAACTAAATATAAAAATAAGTTATAATTCAAGTAAAAATTTTCTAATAATCCTAATTTGTCTGTTACTCTAATACACAAGGCGAGAAGTAACCAAAAGGAAATTCCATTAATTCATTAGGATCATCATCCAAATTTAAATGTTTTTCAAGCTCAGTAGAGGTAGAAGCATGACTGCGACTTTATATATGCTTTAAAATACAAGATAAATATGGACATAATAAATATTCAATAATTGTAAAGTCACACTTATCAACGCAAGTATACGTATCGCTCAAGTAATATAGGGCTCTAATGGAGTCTTAGATATCGATCCCATGGGGAATGGTTTAGAACTGCAAACTAAGATTTTAGAAAAGCAATAGTTTAATCACAACAACAAAGTTCAATTTGCTTATCTGTCACTAATAGACAATTGAAATAAATGGATAATTTTAATAATTTATAAATAACTAATGATACTAAGGAGGGTTTAGTTGTGATATTCAATATATAAGAAAGCAATCGAAATTTGATAGTGCTACTAGAAGATTTAATTCCCCGACAACGGCTCCAAAAACTTGACCGGCGACTTTATATATGCTTAAAATACAAGATAAATATGGACATAATAAATATTCAATAAT
>NW_018219852.1:164128-168669 GCF_001263595.1 Phalaenopsis equestris
AGACAGAGAAAACTACTCAGATCTCATG
The DNA here is from genome assembly GCF_001263595.1 of Phalaenopsis equestris. Taxonomy (NCBI): domain Eukaryota; kingdom Viridiplantae; phylum Streptophyta; class Magnoliopsida; order Asparagales; family Orchidaceae; genus Phalaenopsis; species Phalaenopsis equestris. Next base: position 164,157 of record NW_018219852.1, read on the forward strand.
GGTAAAGTGCAACAAAACTCAGAATTCATATATAAATTCAAAGTCATACAAACTACAACAAATAAATAAACTTATCTCTAATTTCTCCTCAAGTAAACTCCTCAAAGTTCCTCTGAATCTCTTCTTTTCTTTACAGCACACAGAACTCCTCTTCGAAATAGCAAGGAAGAAGAAATCTCTCACTTTCCCTCCACTCTAACAGTCTCTCGAAGAATTCCTCACAATCTCTTCACTCTAATGGAACCTTTCTAACCTCCAGGCTCTCTAGAGCTCTCACCACCTCCTCTTCACTCCCCTCGCTCGGCCAAAATCTTCCCTTTAAGGATGTGAATGAGTTTTCTCAAGAGTTGCTTAAGCACCCTTCCAAAATCCGGCCTTATCCTATGCACAAGTACACGTAACCACGTAACCGTCGATCTCGCCGTAGGTGGCCTCGATGGCGCCGTCGGCGGGCTTCTGGAGAATTTTGTCCCGTAGCCTAAAAAAAACTCATACAAGTTAGCCCTTTTTCGCGATGAGAAAAAGAGAGAGCTGTCGGCGGGGTCGAGGGTCGAGGGCGCCGTCGGAGGGGTCGAGAGAGCTGTCGGCGGGGTCGAGGTCGCCGTCGGCGGCCTAGTTGAAGTCTTCACATTTTGGTCATTTTCGCTCTAAATTTGGTCATTTTTTATTTTTTTGCTCTTGCATCTTTTTGCTCCAATGACCCTAATTCATCGTTCCAACAACAAAACATCAAAAATACATTTCTTTAAAGTGCAATATCATTAAAAACAGTATAAAATAGGTATGAAAATCACAACATATTTTCTTTGGTCACATACCTATTCTTTACCCTTTGGGCCAGGTATAAAGAACATTGACTAATCCTAGCTTGGTTACAGAATCTGCGGCTGGGCGGTGAGGATACCGGCTCTCTCACTTCGGAGCTCCCACATTCCCCTCGCCTGAGGGTTAACATCTACACTTTAGCACCCAAACTATAGGACCAAATTGAGGATTTTAGTCTGTCACTCTAAAATCTCCAATTCTATGCCCAATAATTTTTATTTCCCTATTTATGTGCACCCAACTTTTGGACTTTGACCTCCCTAAATGACCTCCCTAAATCTTGGATGTAATCCTCACTTTAGTTTTAAAACTCAACATATTTCAAAAAATCAATTGGCAATATTGAAATTAAATTAAGATTAAAGTGAAAAGATCATCACAACTTGTTTAACATTCTCATGGCACAACCACTTCAAATCACCATTTCACAAAATTTCACAAAATCTCAAACCATTTCACAAAATCTCAAGACAAGGAGAAAATCAGAGAGAACTACTCAGAACTTATGGAGAAGATACAACAAAACCTGGATTTCATATATAAAAGAGAAGTCATATAAACTACAAAAAGTAAACACAACTTATCTCGAATTCCTCCCCAAGTAACTCCTTGAAGTTCCTCTGAATCTCTTCATTTCTTTACAGCACACAAAATTCTCTTTCGAAGCGGCAAGGAGGAAGAAATCTCTCAGTTTCCTTCCACTCGTACAATCTCTCAAAGAATTTCTCATAATACTAACCCTAAATTACACTCTCTACACTCTAATGGGCACCACAAACTGGACTCTCAAAGACCTCTCTACACTCTCTGGACTCCCCGGACTCTCCGTACTCTCTGGACTCCCCCCTTTTCGGCCTCCAAAATGTCTCTCTTAAAGTTGTAGAAGAGTTTTCAAGAGTTTTCTAAGCATCCCTTCAAAAATCGTCTACATTCAATGCATCTAATGAGAGAATCATCGTTCTCACTGTCGGCAGACTCGATGGCGCCGTAGGCAGCCTTCTATAATATTTAATTCTAGACTCTCGAGAAAAACCTGTCGTTGGCGGTGTCGATGGAGCCATCGACACCCAAGATCAAATCTTTGAATTTTGGTCCTTTTTGCTCCAAATTCGCTCCTTTTTGCATCTTTTTGCTTTAATGAACATAATTCAACATTCCTGCAACAAAACATCAAAAATACTTTAAAGTGTAATATCATCAAAATCAGTGTAAAATAGGTATGAAAATCTCAACATATTTTTCTTTGGTCAAAATCCCCCAAACTTAACTATTACTTGTCCTCAAGTAATTTTAGTACTACATAAAAGTTATGATCTACTGTGGTAAAGTTTTAATTCAGAAATACTATAAGTTTGATTTAAGTAAATACCATAGTAAGATTTTCAGAAAAATTTTCAAGTAATTGAATTAACTCTGTAGCCACAAGATTATATAGTCATCAAGTTTAAGAGTTCTAGCCTTCTATTTATTTCAAGAATGACTATATGTTGCAATATTAAGTCACTTAGAATATCCAAAAGATAAGAAATTCATGAGAACTCTACTAGTAAAAGATCTGTTCCATAATATAAGTTCAAGAATGTATTTAGGTTTTCCCTTTAGAGAGACCCAAGTGAAACCAATTTTTGATTAGGCATCCCCTCAAGCTTCTCCTAACTTATATTTTTTTTTTCTTTTTCTTTTGGATTGCTTTTAATCTTATATATTTTTCTTTTCTTTTCAGGGATTTTTGTCTTGGATTGTTGTCAATCCTTTCTTTTTGTTTTTCAAGTGAAAATTATTATATCTGGATAGCCTTTAATAATTTTGAACTTCATTTATCTTTCCCAAAATTTGAAACTCAAAGCATTCCTTTGCCTTATAAGTACTTCATAGCTTTCACATCATTGAGCCCCAATCTTTTCTTCTCAAATGAATTTCTAAGATTCTTAATATTTCAAAATATAGCTTTCTTTACTTTAAATAGTTAACTATAGTCTTATTCTGTTATACTAAATATCTTAATCTACAAAATTAATTTTCCTTACAAGAATTTTCTTTTAAATCTACCATAATATTCAAATATTTATAAAATATAGTTATCTGAATTGAATTCACTACAAAAAATCATATTGATAATTTTTGAAAATATTTAAATTAAGAACATATAATAGTTAATATTTTTCTTCTCTCCCCCAAACTTAAATTTTTTAATATGGAATGATACAGGTGGAAAGAAAGATTCTAAATAGATTCTAAAGATTCTAAATATAAATCATACCTTAGTACTTTAGGCATTTTCATAACTCTAGAATTTTTTCAGTCCCTTCTCAAAATTTTACTTTAACTGGTTTGTAATATTACGAGCATTCTATACATATAAATCATTAGAGAAGTTGCTAGGTAATGAAATTTTGAAATAAGTACAAGACTAAACATTATACAAACACAATATTTCACTAACACATCACAATACAAATTTACAAAGTACTAATCAAAGTCTATAATAACTACACATGCACATTTCAAACTACAACACTAAACATTTATGCAAACATAAAATAAAATAGACAATAAAATGAAAGTACATACAAACAAACATCTATTTCTATTCCAAAAGCACAAAACAAAAGTATATTAATCACTATCATATATCAAAATCCCATACTATATCCTCGTCTCCTTAGTCAGCAGGTGGATTTGGCTGATACTGATTATAACAGAGGCATTCAGGAAAAGTAACATCAGGCTCACCTCTGTAGTGTCGGGCCTGAGTTTCGTAGTAAGCTATCTCAAAGTCGGAATGTCTCTGTAGGTACTCACTATCATAATCATGTCTACGTTCTAATCCCCCAATTCTTTCATTTATTTTCTATTTACTTTTCTGCTGCAAGGTTAACTCATTCATTAAATTGTGAAGGGTACGGGAAATAGAGGAATGAAGGTCATAACTGGTTGAGGGAATATCTCTACTAGTAGAAGGTTCCTTACTCCTAATCCCAGATCTCCATGCTTCATGGGATGCTTCATGGGAGCTTCATGGGATTCATACGTTTTTAAATTAGTTTTACTAATGGGTTTGATAGGGTAAACCCATTCTTTATCATCTCCAGCTTTTAACTCCAGAAAGTTGGCAAAATGCATAAATGAGACCAGGATGTCCCAACCCTCCACTTAATTCACTCCTTGCTGAGGTCAAAATATTCTTATAAATAATTCTCCCCACATTTATAGTTTGATTATTCTGAATACAGAAATTTAGAATAGCTCTATCTCTTGTTACCTCACTATGGTGGTAGTTTGGTAACAAAGTAGAGGAAATAAAATAGTGTCAACATTCAACATGGAAGTAGAAAAATTTACATGTTCTCGTTGCTTTATCTTCCATGTTCCTTTCCCATCAGTGAGAAAGTTAACGACATCGTTCTGCGGGCCTTCCATTGTACTGAAGGTTTCATAATTGCATATGTAGGTGTCTAGGACTTCATAAAATGAGTTAATGGGCAGCACTAAACTCAATAGAAAACTCTCTTACTCAAACGGTTCCTTCCTCAGAATAGAACGCATTGGCATAAAATTCTTTTACAATATTAACAACATTATTAGTGGTATAACAGAAATTTTCCCACCTCCGTTCAGTAATGACTCATTTAACTTCTCCTTCCAGACTCTCAAAAACACGATCCCAGACTCTCAAAAACACGATCTT
>NW_018219852.1:168727-198477 GCF_001263595.1 Phalaenopsis equestris
ATTGCATTGATGAAGCGAGACTCGTCAAAGTGAATTGCAGAGAATCAACATTATCTCTTTTGTCGCATAGCCATTTCAATCTAATCAAAGTTATAGAAAAATTCTGAAATATACTTCAAATATGCAAATAATGGCTTCTAAGAGTTCAAAACTAAGTTCCATGAATATCTTCCAAATATTTTCTCCACATTCTAAATTTTTTCTGATTTCCTCAATGTGGAAGAAATTCAAGGTGAAAATCAAATAATTTTAGGTTGGAGTGAAGCTCTTACCGAGAGATGATGAAATCCGGTGTCTGAAAGCTTTGAAATCACCCCAAATCCAAGAATTTCAAGCCCTAGATCGAAATTTTCCTTTTTTAGGAGGACGGGAATGATGAATAATTGTGGTTGACTGGTTAAAATCACCATTAAAAGTGTTTTTTCGGTATCTCGCCGTTAGCGGGGTCATCAGAGTCATTAGCAAGCTCTATTGAATTAAATAGCTTAAGTCTCGCCTAAAACTGCTAAAAACCGTCATTTCAAACTATGGAAACTGTCATCCGGTCGTTCTCACCGGCGGCGTCATCGATGGTGCTATCGGTGGCGTCGATGGTGTCGTCAGTGAGCCTTTAGAATTAATTGTTTAGGATCTCGTGAAAAACCCGTCGACTGCGCCCAAGGTAAAAATTTCACAGTTTCTCTTTGGTCCTAATGGGTTCCAATTTTCTTTATGGATCCAATTTTTATGATGATTCAAGGGTAAATATGAGTACTAGAGTTCAATACTACCACTTATTAACAATAATTTCAAACAAAAACACTATAATTGCAATAAACTTAAGGATAATTATGAGTTGCCTCCCATAAAGCACTTGGTTTAACGTCGTCAGCCTGACCAATTCAGATATTATTCAAGTTGACTGACCATTAAAACCTCTTTAAATTTTAGTATTTTAAATTCAAAATACAGCTTTAATCTATGTCCATTTACTTTAAATCTATCCCCAGTCTTTTGATCTTAAATTTCAATAGCTCTGTAAGTATAAACTCGAGTCACAATAAAGGGTCCTAATCAACGAGGCTTCAATTTCTCAAGTAATAACTTCAGCCTTGTATTGTAAGACAAAACTTCTTGTCTAGGTTCTAAGTTCTTCTGGTTAGTCTTCCAATCATTCCATAAATTTAGTTTCTCCTTATAAATTCTATCATTATCATAAGATTCATTTCTTCATTCTTTCAATTCATTCATTTGTAACAATCTCTTCTCACCAGCATCTTTCAAATTATAATTGAATTCTTTAATCGCCCAATATGCTTTATTCTCCAAATCTACTGGTAAGTGACAAGTCTTTCCAAAAATCAGCCTGTAAGGAGTCATTCCAATAAGAGTTTTATAAGCTGTCCTGTAAGCCCATAATACAGTATCTAGTCTAGTAGACCAATGTACTCTACTAGGGTTTACAGTCTTCTCTAGTATTTGTTTAATCTCTTTATTAGAAACTTCAGCTAACCCACTAGTTTGAGGGTGATAGAGAGATTCTATGAATAATATTTAACTTTTCTACCAATCTCTGAATGTATTTATTCCTAAAATGGGATCCTCCGTCAGTGATAATCACTCTCGGCATTCCGTATCTAGTGAAAATGGTTTTCATTAAAAATCTTGAAACACTTTTAGCATCACAATGAGGTAAAACTTGTGCTTCAATCCATTTTGAAATGTAGTCTACCGCAATTAATATGTATAAGTTCCAAGGTGAAGGAATAAATGGTCCCATGAAATTCAATCCCCAAACATCAAAGATCTCAACTTCTAATATTAAATTCAGAGGCGTTTCATTCCTTCTAGATATAATGCCTACTCTTTGGCATCGATCACAAGTTTTTATGTATCTATAAATATCTCTAAAGAGAGTAGGCCAATAGAATCCAGCTTGTAAAATTTTATAAGCAATTTTATCAGTTTCAAAATGTCATCCAAATTCATAATCATGACATTTCTAAATAATTAATTCAGTTTCTTCATAAGGTGCACATCTTCTGATAATAAGATCCTTACATTGTTTATATAAATAAGACTCATCTCAAAAATACACTTTCGCATCATGAATGAATGTTTTTTGTTGTTGCAATGTCAGCATAGGTGGCATAATATAACTTACAATATAATTAACAATATCAGCATATCATGGTATTTTCCACTTATTAATATTATAGAGTTGTTCATCAGGGCAACTGTTTGTAATTTCATTTTCGGAGTCAGATAATTCATTATAATCTAATCTCATTAAAGGATCAGCAATTTGATTATCAGTTCCCTTTCTATCAATAACCACAAAAACAAACCCTTGCATCAGAAGTATCCATCTAATTGACCTTGGTTTGACATCCTTCTTTTGCATCAGATATTTAATAGCAGAGTGATCAGTGTGCAGAACACATTTAGCCCCAATTAAGTAAGATCTAAATTTGTCTGTCAAAAGCATACGCTATAACCAGTAACACTTTTTCTGTAACAGTGTAGTTAATTTGAGCATCGTTAAAAGTTTTACTAGCATAGTGTATAACCTTAGAAATATTATCATACATTTGTCCAAGAACAACTCCAATAGCATAATCACTAGCATCACACATCAGTTCGAATGGTTTCTCCGAGTTAGGTGAAACTGTTATATGGGTTGTGATTAGCTTTTCGTTTAATAACTCAAAGGCACTTAAACAGTCTTCAGTAAACTCAAATTTTTTATCCTTTTCTTATAGTTGGCATAGAGGTTTGGTAATTTTTGAAAAAAAACTTTAATAAAATGCCTGTAAAAACCAACATGTCAAAGAAAACTTATAACCCCTCTTACATCAGAGGAGGTGTTAATTTAAACATAACTTTACTTTTTGCAGGGTCTACTTCCATACCTTTTTCCAAAATTTTATACCCTAACATTATTCCTCCTACAATGATAAATTAACATTTCTCACAATTTAGAACTAAATTGGTTCTTTCACATAACTCCAAAACTTTTTCAAGATAATTTAAGCATGCATCAAATGATGTTCCAAATACAGAGAAATCATCCATAAATACTTCTATTACATCATCAATTAACTTACTAAATATAGACATCATATATCTCCTGAATGTTGCAGGTGCATTACATAATTGGAAAGACATCCTTCAAAAAGCAAAAGTTCCAAAAGTACTTGAAAATGTTATCTTTTCTTGATCCTCGAGAGCAATAGGAATTTGATGGTAGTCAGTATATCCATCTAAAAAACAAAATATTTGTTCCCAGCAAGTCTATATAATATTTGGTCTAGGGATGGTAAAAGGAAGTGATCTTTCCTAGTGACAGTGTTTATACTTCTATAATCAATGCAAATACGCCACCCAGTAAGTTTTCTGATAGGTATTAATTCATTATTCAATTGTGCTCCAGCAGTCACCCCTTCTTTTATAGGAACACAATGAATTGAACTTACCCAATCACTGTCCGAAATAGGATATATAATTCCAGCGTCCAACCATTTCAAAATTTCCTTTTTGACTACTTCTTTCATCATTGGGTTCAATCTCCTTTATAGATCAACTCTTGGTTTATATTTTTCATCTAGTATATTTCTATGCATACAAATCGAAGGACTGATTCCTTTAATATCAACTAAGGTCCAACCCAAAGCTTTCATATATCTTTTTAATGTATCCAAAAGCTTTGCTCTTGCTCTTGCAAATCATTTAACTCTGAAGATATAACAACAGGTAATGTAGATGAGTTTCCCAAAAATATATACTTCAAGTGGTTAGGCAATGTTTTCAACTCAAGTTCGGGTGATTTTATAATTAAGGGAACTAGATAATTATCAGCATTACCTGTAATATCCAACATCTCAAATCTTTCTTGAACATAATCTAATTCTTCATTTTCTATTTCATCCAAAATAACTTCATCTTTGTCTTCAAATTTTTTTTTCTTTAAAATATTCTTTAAAATGCTCGTTCAATAGATGCTCACTAATTTCCATGTGAAAACATTCATTGTCTCTTTCAACTGCAGGGTATTTCATAGATTTCCCAATGTTAAAAGTCACTTCTTGATTGTTAACTCTCATAGTTAATTCTTCCTTTTGAACATCTATCATAGCTCTTCCAGTAGCTAAAAAAGGTCTCCATAAAATTATAGGTATTTCTTTATGTTCCTCTATATCTAAAATAATAAAATCCACAAGAAAGATAAATTTATGAACTTTTACTAACACATCTTCTATAACTCCCTTAGGATAAGTAACTGAACAATCCGCTAACTGAAGAGTTACAAAAGTAGGCGAGACTTCTCCTAATCCTAATCTTTTAAAATCTGATAGAGGCATAAGATTAATGTTGGCTCCCAAATCACATAAAGCTCTTCCATAGAATCTTTCACTGATAGCACACGGTATAGTGAAATTACCTAGACCTTTTAATTTTTCAGGAAACTTTTTCTGAATAATTACACTACACTCTTCGCTAAGTGCAACAGTCTCAGTATCACTGAACTTCCTTTTCTTGTTCAAAATATCTTTTATAAACTTCACATAATTGGGCATTTGCTCTAAAGCTTCCACAAAATGAATATTTATCATTAATTTCTTAAGAATTTCTATAAACTTGGAAAATTGTTTATCCTTATAGTATTATTTCAATCTTTGACGAAACGTTGATGGAGGTTTTTCCATAGTAATTTTTGTTGGTTTTAGTGGATAATCTAAATCTAGGTATTCATGATCCTTGTCTTTTTATGAATCCACTTTCTCTTTTTCAATTTTTGTTTCTTTCTGCACTCTTGTTTCCAATTCTTTACTACTCCGTAATTGAATCACTTTTATCTGTTCTTTTCCTTAATCTTTAGGATTTAATTCCACGGTACTAGGAAAAGTTTTCGATGTTCGGTTACTAAGCGCAGTAGCGATATGCCCCAATTGGTTTTCAATATTCTTGATAGCAGTTCCTTGATTTTGTAGCTGGTTTCCTTGAATTTGTAATTGATTTCTTTGATTTTGCAATTGTTTACCCAAGTTCAGCATCAACTCTTCTATAGACAACTTCTTTTCTTTAAATTGAGTGTTACTGTTAAATCCTGGAGGATAAGAAGATCTATAATTAATATTTCCTTGGTGGGATGAATTTCCCAATGGGTTTAGGGATGAATTTCCCAATGGGTTTAATGGGTTTACTGAGTTGCTTCCCATTGTTGAATTGTAGAAGAATTATTATTCAAATTAAAGTTAGGATGACTCTTCCAACCTGAGTTATAATAGTTTGAATAAGGATTATTGGGTCTATTGTTAATAGCATTTAGAGTCTCATAAGAAGGTTGAACATCTACAAATTTCCCAGATGAATTCTCTTCAATCATAGTAGGTGTTGGAGAATAATTCATTCCATAATAATCTAATTTCTATGATATTGAAGCAATCTTCGAAGCTAACATAGACATTGCATCAGAATCGAGTATACTAGCTACTCTTTTAGGATTTATCCTTTCAAAGGGCCATTGAAAATTGTTAGTAGCCATCTCTTCTATTAAAGAATAAGCCTCATAAAAAGGTTTTGACATTAAAGAACCACCAGCCGCAGCATCTATAATCGATCTAAGAGATCCCACTAATCCATTGTAAAAAGTTTGAATTATCAACCAATCTGGTAACGAATGACGTGGGCACTTCTTAAGATGATCCTTAAATCTCTCCTAAGCTTCATATATCGACTCTCTATCAATCTAACAAAATGATGTTATGTAATTTTTAAGTTTAGCAGTTTTAGATGGAGGGAAATATTTGGATAGAAATTTCTGTGAAGATTCTCCCCAAGTCCTAATAGATCCAGGTGCTAACAAATTTAACCACATCTTAGCCTTATCCCCAAGTGAAAAAAGGAAAAAATTCTAATTCTAACATCATCTTTCGAAACTCTGTCATATTTAAAGGTAGCACAAAGTTTTAAAAAACTAGCTAGGTGTAAATTAGGATCTTCATTTGGTGTACCTCCGAATTGATTATTTTGTACCATTTGGAAAATAGCAGGTTTGAGCTAAATAGCATTAGCAGCGAGCTCAAATGAATTAGCAGCTAGCTAAATCAAGATTTTGGATAGATAAGTGAATTTCATCTGTTGTAGGATTTGCACAATCCCGTAGAGGTCTCGGTTGATGTTCATTTTTTATTCCTTGATTGATCACAATGTTTTCCATTGTATCAGGATTTTGAGGTTCTTTTCTTAGTTTTCGAATCCTCCTAACAGTGCGTTCTAATCCCAAATTGTAAGGAATAAGATTTTCAGGTCCAAATTTACGCATACAATTGAAATCAGTACACAAAAAACTGTTAACTAAATATTAAAATAAGTTGCAATTCAAGTAAAAGTTTTCTAATTGTCCTAATTTGTTTGTTACTCTAGTGATGATTTTTTGTTAAATCTAATTTTTACTCCCTGACAACGGCGTCAAAAACTTAACAACAACTTTATATATGCTCAAAAATATAATAATTTGACACTGCTGCTAGAAGACTTAAATCCCCGGCAATGGTGCCAAAAACTTGATAGCGACTTTATATATGCTCAAAAATACAAGAATTTGATACACAAGAATATATGCTCAAAAATACAAGAATTTGATACTGCTGCTAGAAGATTTAAATCCTCGGCAACTGCTCCAAAAACTTGACAGCGACTTTATATATGCTAAAAAATACAAGAATTTGATACTGCAGCTAGAAAATTTAAATCCCCGACAACGACGCCAAAAACTTGACAACAGTTATAGATTTGATAAAAAATGTCTATAAAATATTCAATAATTGCAAAGTCACACTTATCAACGCAAGTATACGTATCGCTCAAGTAATACAGGGCTCTACTGGAGTCCTAGATGTTGATCCCACGGGGAGTAATATTAGAGGCTACGAACTTAAGATTTAGAAAATCAATACTTAATCACAACAACATAGTTCAAATTGCATATTTGTCACTAATAGGCAGTTAAAATAAAAATATAATTTTAATAAACTCTCAATCAACTAATTCTACTAATAAAGTTTCTAATGTGAAGTTCAATATATAAGAAAACATCCCTCTCCTTGTTAAGAAATTTAAGTGAATGGATAAATTGAATCGGTTCAAATTATATTGTGCTAAATAGGAGCATACATATTCTTTACCCATTGGGTCAGGCATAAAAAACATTAATTAGTCCTATGTTTGGTTACTGAATTTGCAGCTAGGCTACGAGGATACCGGCTCTCACTTTAGAGCTCCCACTTTCCCCTCGTCTGATGGCTAACATCTACACTTCAGAACTCAAACGATAGGAGCGAATTGAGGATTTTAGTCTGTCACTCTAAAATCTCCAATTCTATGCTCGATAATTTTTATTTCTCTATTTATTTGCCAACTTTTAAGGACTTTGACCTCCCTAAATCTTGGATGTAATCCTCACTGTAGTTGTAAAACTCAACATATTTAAACAAATCAATTGGCCAGATTGAAAGTAAATTAAGATTAAAGTGAAAAGATCATCACAGCTTCTTTAACATTCTCATGGCACAACCAATTCAAATCACCATTTCATAAAATCTCAAGACAAGGCAAAAGATCTAGAAAACTACTCAGAACTCATGGAGAAGATACGACAAAACTATTTTAGAACATAATCCACTACAATCAATATAAAAATATTTCCGAATGAAGGTATAAATGGTCCCATAAAATCCAATCCTCATGCATCAAAAATTTCAATTTTCAAATTAAAATTTAAAGGCATTTCATTTCTTTTTAAATATTACCTAATCTCTGACATTGATCACATGTTTTAATATATATATATATAAAAGTTTATGACAGTTATATCATTCTTTAAAATGAAATAACAGATTATGTCACCCACTAAAGTAAAATACCACTAACAATATAATTTACAATATCAGCATACCACGGTATTTCTCATCATTTTACAGCATAAAGTTGTTCATCGAGAAAAGTTTCATTAATTTTTCTTTCCAAATCAAGTTTTTCTTCTTGTCCTACCCTAGAGAGATGATCAACAATTTGATTATTAGTCCCTTTCCTATCGACTATTATAAATTCAAACTCTTGCATAAGAAGTACCCATCTAATTAATCTTGGTTTAACATCCTTCTTTTGCATTAAATATTTAATAGTCAAATGGTCAATATGCACAACACATTTAGCTCTAATCAGATATGACCTAAACTTATCAAAAGCATCCTAATAATTCTCTTACAATGATGCGGGCGGATTAAGTGTGTGAATTTTGCAAAAAATTTTCAGCATTACAAAATTAGACACGCCATATATATAATAAATATGTAATATAATCCCAATAAAAATACATTTTAATAAAATAGTTGATCTTTTAAACCTCTTTTTAAACTATCAAATCCCCGTTAAAATCAACACAAATATACTTATCCCATAGGGAGATTAGAAAATCCCTTAAATAAGTTTTTGAAAATATTTTAGAATTAAAAATACCAAAACAAAAGTATAGTGCGAAGTTTGAGTATTAACTACTATGGTAAATGCTATATAAAATGTAGTTGGAAAACAAAGTTAACTAATTAAGAACTAACTTTCAAATTTTAAATTATGAAAACTAAACGAAGTTTTTTTTTACGTAAAGTTCAAATTTAAGCAAGCAACCTTCCACTTTATAATGAGTATATAGATTGTGAAGAAATTGAAATCATTTAAAAAGATATGTATAAATTCTTTTGAGCCAAATAGGAGCAATCATATTCTTTGCCCTCTTCTGAGTGCTATAAAAAACATTTACTAATCCAGAGTTTGCTCCCTAATTCCATGGTTAGGTTGGGAGGATACCGAATTCCACTCAAGAGCTCCTACTACTCCCTCACCTGAGGGCTAATAATCTTGCATCGATTTCCAATCAATTGGACCAAATTGGGGATTTTAATTTGTTACCTTAAAATCTCTTAATTTTGCATCTCTAATTTTGCATCCAACAAAGTATATTTCCATATTTATTTCCAACCAATCTGATGGATGACATAATCTCCCATGAAATCAAATGTGACTCTCCCTATGTTGTAGAAATCATATCCATTTTTAGAACATATGTTTCTCAAGAAGTTTTAACATTTCAATAAGCTAGATCAAAAAGTAAATGAAGTTCGAAGTTCAAATCATCACAATTTATTAATATTTAAAACCGTAGAAAATAAATAGAAAATAAAATCAATTCTTCAATCAATTCTTCACAAAGCCATTACTCAAAGTAGGGAAAATGATAAAGAAGACAACTCAAAATTTATAAGAAGGATACAACGAAATACGAATTTCATATATAAAAACAAGTTTACAAAACAAAAAAAGTAAAAGACACAACTTATACCACAATTCCTCCCAAGCAAATCCGTAGAAGTTGTCTCAAAGCCTTTCTCTCTTTACTCTCTTAGAAGTGTAATGAAGAAGAAATCTCTAACCTTGCCTCTCTCGCCAACTTTCTCTCTCTCTCTCTCTCTCTCTCTCTCTTTTTCTCATCCTCTTTTAAGAATTCTCTTTTATTTTTGGGCTGCCTCCTTTAAAAAGAATTCCAAATTCCCTCCAAAAGTCAACCCTTTTGAATTTAAAAGATATGCCATTTGATCCCAAAGATATCTTTTCATAAAAAAATCTTCTAAAGTGTTTAGATGCACTGAATTACTCCAACAAGTGTGTAGAACAAATGTTCCTTTGAAAATTTGTGCCAAATTCGTCTCGAACTGCCTTAATTTGTAGAAAGTCGTATCTGGTGCATCATGCGCCGATCTGGCGCATCATGCGCCAGTTCTATGTCAAACCGCACATTAAGTGCCGATCTAGTGCATCATGCGCAAGAATAACAAAATTCGCTATTTTGGCTCCAAATTTTGTCCTTTTTGTCATTTTTGCTCCAAATGCATAAAAGTGATATACGTGCAACAAAAACATGAAGATACCATTCTTTAAAGTGCAATATCACAAAAAGAAGTATAAAATATGTACTTAAAATAATATATTTTTTTGGTGTATCATTATGCCATCAATACTCCAATAATTCAATATGTGCATATTCAGGATATGAGCTTGAGGGTATGTGGGAATTCAAGAAACTTATTAACATTCAAATCTATCAGCTTTGACCATGTCTCCCAAGAGATAGTTGGTCTAACTATGTCTATAACTTATCTAACTGATGATGGATGACATCAAATATTCTAGGCCTTCATGTTCACCAACCTACATGAATAAAGAACAATTTATTAACACTAGCAGAATAACAAAAAAATAACCCAAAATGAGCACCGGAGAAGACCCTGGAATAATACCTGCCAATAGAGACCCAATGTTAACTTAAGAATAACAAAAACATAACACATAAATAACCCAAAAATTACCTAAAAATAACTCTAACCTAACCCATAATAACCCAACTTAACCCAAGAAATAACCAAAAAATAACACGAGAATAACCCAAATATAACCCAATATAAACTAAAAAATTCACACTAGAAACTCAAGTGAGCTCAACCCCTGAATAACCTTGGAATAACTCAAAAAATAACCCAACAATGAACCACTAATAACTGTCAGTACACACACGAAGCTACTACAGGATAACCCCTAGAACAACCCAAGAGTAAGAGATGAATAATCCAAGAATAAGACAAGAATAAATCAAGAATAAACCAAGTGTAAACTCCTATATAATTCTTGAAGAACTTAAAAATAACCCACAAATAACTCAACATCCCGACACTGATGCCAGCTTAAATCTAGAATAACCCAATAATAATAACCCCATAATAACCCAGATAAACTAACAAAAACACAGTTGAGATAAACTCTAAAATAATATAAGCATAACAAAAAAAAATTCATAATAACCTCAAAAACTAAAGTGAGTTGAACTCATGCATAACTCAAATATAACCCAAAAGAGTTGAACTCATGCATAACTCAAATATAACCCAAAAATAACCCAATATTGAACTGCTAATATCCTATAGAACATGCAACTTCAGAATAATAAAAAAAATAACCCAAGAATAATTCATAATTAAACCAAAAATTACCCATGCGTAAACTCCTACATAACCCTTGAATAACCCAAAAATAACCCGCAATAACTCAAATCCAAAACAAAAGCTAGATTAAATCTAGAATAACTCAGTAATAACCCTAGAATAACCCCGCAATAACCCAGATAAACTAGTAAAGCCCAATCAAGATAACTCTAAAATAACGCAAGAAACCCCAAAAATAACCTAATAATAACCTTAGAAAATAAAGTGAGCGTAAACTCCTGTATAACTATTGCAAAACCCCAAAAAAAATACGCAAATAACTCAAATAAATCTGAAACAAAAGCAAGATTAAATCTAGAATAACTAAATCATAACCCCACAATAACCGAGATAAAGTCACAAAAATAACATTCGAGATGAACTCTCAAGTGACGCAAGAGTAACTCAATAAAATTTACCAAGACAAGGTTTTCTCTTCATCACCCTCCTTTTTCGGCTCCTTCTTACTACTATCTTTGTTCATCTTCTTCTTCGGTTGTTTATGCTCTGTTTCGCTAGCCTCCTCCAACTACGGTATTCTTACCTCTTCCAACTGCATATTTTGGGGATCATCCAACTCCATTCTGTCACTCCGATCTTCTCACTTCTCCGCGGAAGCACAACGAACCGCACCAGTGAACCCTACTAGAGTAACAAGGAAATCCTAGAGAAGCAAGGAGTAGGGGTGGAAATTTCAGACATCGGACTCCAGAAAGCCTAAAAGTTTTCTATAAAACGGCGTTTCTTCTATTTTATTTTATAATTTTTCTTCATGGGACTCACACATATATGTGACATCATTTATTGGACTCTGAAAGTACCACACATACATAGTGACATTATTTTATGACTCGGACGCTGAGGGAAAAACCCACCATGAATTGCGAGTAACCTTTAAATGATATTTTATTCAGGATTCGGAGTTCGCTAACTAATCCGTTACTTCGCAAATGGTGGCCTCCATTGCCACCAAATTCTCCAACCCTTCTCCTCTGTGCCCTCCAAGTGAAAACTCTCTCCGAATCCTCCATCTAGTCGCCACTGGCGACCTTCCGAAGGCGGCAATTATCCTTTTCTCCCTTCCCTCACCGGACTCAGCCGCATACGCTGCCGTCATTCAGGCCTGCGCCAGCTGCCGCCTCCTCCCTCTTGGTCGATCCCTTCATCGTCACCTGCTCTTCTCCACCTCCTCTTCTTCCTCCCCCGTCAAACTCTTTCTTTCAAACCACCTTATCAACATGTATTCCAAGTGCGGCCGCACCGATTATGGGCGCCGCTTATTCGACGAAATGCCACACCGAAACATCGTCTCCTGGACTACTCTCCTCACTGGATACTCCCAGGCCGGCCAACATCGGCAGTGCCTCCAGCTCTTTTCTTCCATGCTTGTACACTATATTCCAAATGATTACGGGTTTGTTGCGGCTCTCAGTTCCAGTGCTGGGGCCCGAGATGGCCACCACGGAAAACAGGTACACGCACTCGTTTCCAAAGTCTCTTTCGAGGCCAATGTTTTCGTTGGAAACTCCTTGATCAATATGTATTCTTCCAGCGATGGTTTGGAGGATGATGCGTGGTTGGTATTCAAGGCAATGCCTTTCAAGAATAGTATTACATGGAATTCAATGATTGCAGGTTTTCTTCAAGCTGGTAGATCGCACCTGTCACTAGAGCTCTTCGTTAGAATGAGGCAATGTCGTGTTGAGTTTGACAGGGCGACACTAATAAGTGTCATTTCCTCCTGTTCTACCATTCATGAGTGCCGCCAGTTGCATTCTCTTTGTATCAAGATTTGTTTTTCTTCGGAAGCAGGGGTAGCAAGTTCTCTTGTGAAGGCCATTACTTCACTTGGTGGTGATTTTCAAGACTGCTATGATGTGTTTTTAGCCATCAAAGAGCATGATCTAAAGTCATGGACTGGAATTATAACTGCGTGCTGTGAGGAAGAGCCGTTAGAAGCCGTTCTTATGTTTCGCCAGTTGCAGCGGGAGTCTTTCAAACCTGATAGACATTCATTCTCCATTGCCGTCAAGGCTTCAGCATGAGAAACTTTGTATGACCCTCCACGTTCTCATATTAAAGTCTGGGTATGGAGAAGACACTTTGCTCTGCAATGCTCTGATTCATGCGTATTCTCGTTGTGGTAATCATAAATATGCTTCATGCATATTTGATGAAATGGAATTTCATGATAAAGTATCATGGAATTCTATTATCAAGGCACATGCGGCTCATGGGAAAGGCCGAGAAGCTCTAAATGCTTTTCAATCTATGGATGTCCCACCTGATTCTACCACATTTGTTGGTATTCTTACAGCATGTAGTCATTGCGGGTATGTGAATGAAGGTCGTTACATATTTAGGGAAATGTCTGAGATTTATGGAATTGAATGCCATCTAGATCACTTTGCGTGTATGGTGGACATTCTGGCACGTGCTGGAAAACTTGTTGAAGCTGAGGAAGTAATAAACCAAATGCCAATGGAGCCAGATCCTGTTGTTTGGAGTGCATTGCTTGGGGCATGCAGGAAGCATGGGGAGACTACCATTGGGATGAAGGCTGCTCAAAAGTTAATGGAATTGGAGCCGAGTAACTCAGCTGGCTATGTAATGATGTCAAATATGTATTGTGCGTTAAGGAGCTTTGGTGAGGCAGCATGTGTTAGAAAAGGAATGAAAGAATATGGAGTGAAGAAGGAGCCTGGTCTGAGCTGGATTGAGATTGGAGATCGTGTGCATGAATTCTCTGTGGAAGGCCATCAACATCCACACAGAGAAGAAATCCTTTTGGAGCTTAAAAGGCTAGTGATTAAGCTCAAGGAGATGGGTTATGTGGCAGACACTAGATTGGTATTACATGAAATTGATGACGAACATAAGGAGGAGCATTTATTGCATCATAGCGAGAAAATGGCTTTGGTTTTTGGGTTGATGAATGCTTCTTCTACTTGTGGTTGTCTGAAAATTATGAAAAACATTAGGATCTGTGAGGATTGCCATAATTTCATCAAATTAACTTCCAAATATTCCGGAAGAGAGATTGTGGTGAGAGATTCTAATCGATTCCACCATCTTAAAGATGGTGCGTGCTCATGTGGTGACTACTGGTGACAAATTTGGGCATAAATATTGTAATGTATTGGTTTGCTTTTTTTGTATTTACTTGATCTTTGTAGAACCTAGAAGGAGTTCTTCTTGTTGGACTTATTTTGTTTAATCTTCTACTGTTTACTTGATTGCTTACTTACAGGAGCATTTCTGTAAGCTGAAAATAAATTGTTCACAATTTGTTATAACGCTGATGAGGTTATTAGGCAACCATTTGTTGCGTAGTACACTAGAACTTAAATCTTTAGCTGAAATGAACTCCAAAAGTAGATTCTAAGCTCATTGTCTAAGTAATTTTGTTCTTGGTTTTCTCTATTCCTTCCATATTCTTAACTTGCTAAATGGAGCATTTGATTGTTTTCAGCCTTGCCGTTTGAGCTTCCCCATGTCCTACAGTTCAGCCCCTGATATGGCCATATGTTGGCTTTCACAGCTCGGGCCACTTAAACGGCTATATGCCTCACTTACATTGTAACTCTTGTTGAAATAATGGAAAAGAACTTGGCTGTAGAAACGAGGCCTTCATGATTCCAAATTTTCACAGGCATGAATACAGAAAGCATAATACCTTTCAATTCTAAATACCGCATCAGGTATGTATTATGCTCTTTCAGATATAATTATTTTCCTTTTTTAGTTGTGTTTTTGGTGTATCTCTTATAATTAGTTTTATTGTGCTTTAGGTTCAACATCAACATAGGTCTTCAACAAATATCATGTGCTCCGTTTAAACTTTGCAAGTTTTCTGAACGTGGATGATTAAAGGGGCTCTCAAGGTGCATAGAAGTTTCATTGCTGTTTGATTTTTAAGTTTATGGGCTGTTTCTTTTTAAGTTGGTGCATGCATATCTCAATCAAGCCTAGATGGTCCATAGACATGATGCTCCTTAATTTAACTCGTAAAGTGACACAGCCTAGCTTGAAAGTTAGGAATAATTAAAATAAGAACAGATGTTCGGATGATAGAGACATATTTTTCTTTAAATTTAAAGTAGTCTAAAAGCATCTAAAATATAAGTCATCAAACATCAACGTTTTTATTTCACATGCAACTCACATGTATAAAAGTTAATTTTGCGAAAATTGTGATTAAAGAAACATAAACAAGATCCAATATATCTTTGGTACCTCTTTGCATTCACTCATATTCTTCTACATAAAATTTTTCTCCTATTAGCCATTCAATTTATAAGACCTAATTCTATAATGAAAAGTAAGCTACTGGTTACGTTACATAATAACTCAGTAAACTGTGAAATTTTTATTGTATACTAATATTTATACTTATACTCTAATATGTATGTAGGTCAAAATGCTTATTTACTAAAATTTCTTTTTATTAGAAAATTGTAACCTTATTCATTTACATTTTATTTCAAGAGTGGTCTTATGAACACTAATATAGTAGCATTTAAGGTATGTCCGTCTTCATTTCATATTTCAAAACTTTTTATTTTATGTGCGTGATCATTACTGTTCTCCAGTAGTACAAGAAAGAGATGACTCATTTGATTGGCCTATACATTTATTTCATTTGATTATTATTTTATTCAATTCAATCATTTGAATCATACGTTAAACTTTCAACATGAATGCAACATACGAAATATTTTATAATACTTGTGTGGTTACAACGAATTTAGATGTTCAATTAATTTATCAGTAACTGTCATTTTCTAAACATTTCAAAGTTGCTTCTAACTAAAATCATAAAAAGTCAAATGATGCCTTTAAATTCAAATGAACCGTAATTAGTATAAAAAAAATTTGTAAGTATTCATCTTAAGCTTTAAATCATTCATGTTGTCGCTTAATCCTGAGCCTCCTCTTTTAATAACATAATACATTTATACATAAATCATTTCTTCAGTTATAATATTTATAACATAATATCATACTACATTTGTAAGTAAAAATATGATTGAGGTCAAACTATGGGTCAGAATAAACCATGTGATAAGATCATGATATTCTTAGCATATTCGAAGGAAGCACATGGAGGTAGGCGAACTGATTAATGAGGCGGGACAACTTGGCAAACTCGCTTTGCAGACTTCAGTCGTCTTAGCAAGCTAATATTACAATACTAGTTCAAGCCAGCATGTTCAACAAATTTTGTTCGCCTAATCAATTTGACCAAGTCAGTTTGGTGGGCAAGTCTGACAAGTGAGGGTGAATTCGTCAATTCACCTTATAGTCAGACAACACTGTACTATATAGACCTGTTACACCCTTTGTTATGTGATTATTATTATGTTGATGTATTTTCTATTTTCATGTAACCATTTATATAACTATACATAGGCTCTTCCAAACATAAAAATAGGATAGGCCAGACAAGTTTGGGGTTTTTTTTTTCTGGAACTAAATCTAAGTGAGTGGTATTGGGGATTTTCTATTTCATCTCCATAGTTAAGAGAACTTTTGTATTTATTTTCTATCATTTTCTCTTGCCCCAACTTTTATTCTCTAATGACTCCTTATGTAGTATGAGACCACTAACAATTTATGATCTAACATCTTTTAAGGTGCGACCAACATGGATCTTGCCACAAACTAGTAAAGGAGTTTTGGATGGAGAAGAAGCACACAAATTGAGAAGATTCCATAAACATGAAATGTACTAGAGAGTTTGTGGTGCAATAGATTAATGGGCTAAAAGAATAGATTATAAAGATTATTATATATGTGATAGATATCATGCCAAGATTAATGCCTATAGTTGAATTATTGTCTAACTCTTTGGAGTCGGTGGGTTGAAGAGAAGAGATGTTAGCGGCGAAAGGAAGAGAGTTCTGCCTTTTATGTCTACTAAATATGATGAAACTTACTATCTAGATAACCATTTTTTTTCCTTCTAACCATAGTAGGAAAAAGAAGAAGAGAAGACATGCAAAAGGGACAATTGCAAGAGAATGCTTTCTCCGAAGAAAATGCACTAGAGAAGTTTAAAATTTCATCTGTGGATTACCTCATGCTGACAGCTGTATATTCTTTGAATTTCTTGTATCTTTCCAAGTGGAGGATGTTACATTTTGGGCATTCTGTGAAGTCTCCGGTTGGCGGTGTCTTCCTCAGGATTTATGCATTACACATGTGGCATCCCGCACAAAGCTCCTCTGGGATCCCTGAAGATGCATGCACTGTAGATGTTTCTAGCTCGTCCTCTGTAATCGGCGGACTAATGGGAGTCTCCATCATGTTCGGATTGTAGACTTCTTCCGGAATTGAACTTAATCCAGTAATGGCTTCCTTAACACGTCGCTTTTCCAACCGAAGGAAAGCTTTGTGTTTATGCTGATTGGCATTTTTGCACTGCGCCCTTCTTAAATGTGCATTTGGAACTCTGTCTTCATGGGCGCCAACCAAGTCTTCCGTCAATTTGGTGATCATTGACTATAACTGGCCAGTTCCCTCTATTGTGTATTGTATTCTCTCAGCTTTCTTCATCTTTAGTGAGGAGTCTTCCCTAACACTGATTCAGAGTACTGAAGGTAGTCTTTCTGCTTCACGGTGGCTGACAACGTCCATCAGCCCTCATAGTTTACGTTTACTTGACTGTAGTCCAAGTCAAAACTCACAATGCCACCCCAGGTTGCCATTTCTTCATTTAGTGTGAGATTTAAGCCGTCTTTGAATGCGAGATCAACTTTTGGCCAGACATTTTCCTGCATAAAATAGGGGAAACATCAACGCGTTGATACTTTGCACGAACAAGAACAATAGCAAACCATTATTAAGCGAATTTTAAAAATTTTATATGTGTAAGAACATTTTATTTATCTTAATTTAACGAAATTTTAAAATTAAATGGAGATTTAAAAGTGCATATTCAAATTTTATTTTATTAAAATTGGTCTTATGACAAAATTTTGGACCTAGTCATAGATGCTGGCCAATTAGCCATCCTCAAAACAAGTACCACTTTCAAAAATTCATCCAGTAGAACATCAAGTTGTATAATATTTCTTCAAATATCGCCCCTTGATAGAAATCCATTACTTGGTAAGATCCTCTTGAAATGACCACAACAAATGGTCCCTCCCAAGTAGGATGCTACTTTTGCTTATGAACGAGACTGTATAGAAAGGCTTCACGAAGTCATGGTGATCGATGTGTGGAGGTATGCAGTTTCCTTCGTCATAAATGTTGGTAATACAACTGTTGGGGATACAATCAGTAGGAAGTATACTCCATCAGACCGTTCTTTTAATCATCCACTTTATCATTGGAGGTAGTGGATGCACCTGGTCATGTCTGAGAATCCCAGAAGGATTTTCTTGTCTATTGTTGGTGAAGTTGTAGCAGCAACCGCACTTTATAGTGATGCTTCTCTTTCCTCGCATCCACTTTCTCGGCTCAGAATAGGTCCTTTCCATTAGTAGGCCTGCTCGACCTCTATTCCATAGATCAAAAATGCAGTCGAGAATATTTCTCTCATCACTTTCTGAGAAGACCCCCTGGTGTATAACTCCAATTCTTCCAGTAAGTTGATGAATTCTCCTTGCACCTCTTCGTAGAATTCAAAGTTCCTCTTGCTTACTTTGCTTATTTTGTAATATTCAGTCATGCTGAGAATTGGCACCTGTCGGGGGTATTCCCTCATTTCAACGTTGGCGGGAACCCAAACTGGTGCTGATTCTGCTTCCAGTGGAATGTACGACTCGATATCCATCGTGACATATGACTCGGTACCCCATGGGACGTATTGCTCTGTACCCAGCGACACATATGCTTCCCCCATCTGGTGATCAACAGTCTGAGAATTGTCATCATTGGATGCATACTCTTCTAAGGTACTGTAGTGCTGAAGGTGCAAAACATTGCAGTCCGGGCACTCTACGAAGGCCCTTGTAACTGATGCACGTGCAGGTATCTCGGCATTGCAGGTAGGGCAACCTGTATATAGAACATCTGAAGCTGGTCGTATTCTGAGTCTAGAACAAATCCGGACTCGTCATCCGTAACAGGTAGGCTGAAGGAACTATCTTTCATGCCTAGATCATAAATATGCCTCTCAGGAATAGGGGTGAATAGGTTTTCCGCCTCTTGCTGGCGTCTTCTCTCCTCTCGGAGGAGAGCCCTGTGTTTGCTTCGATTAGTGTTTCTGCGCATAGTCCTTCACAGTGGTACATCCAGTACTCTTTCATCATTAGCGGCGACTAGACCTCCGGCTGGTGTAGCTATCATGGAGGGCAGGTGGCTGGTCCCCTCCATGGGGTCTTGTTGTATCATCATCTCTTTCTCCTTCAATGAGGAATTATTTCTGACGCTAAACCATAGTAGTGAGGGTAGTCCCTCATTTTCCTGTCGGCTGACGACATCCATTAGAGGGCCGTCATAATCCATGTTGACTTGATTGAATTCCATGTCAAAATCTATAGTGCCGCCTTGCCGTGCCATCTCCTTGTTGAGTGCGAGGTTCCAGCCATCTTTGAAAGCAATGATCAGACCCTAGTATGACATTTCTCTGCAGACGACATCAAAAAATGTCAGTGAGCTGAAACTTAGCGTAAATAAGTACAAAACAAGGTGTTTATTAGCGTAAATTTCAGTTTATATCGGTGAGGAGATCATTTATTTATATTTTGTTTCATTTAGTAAAATGTCAAGCTTAAAAGTAAGAAGAAGAAAACCGAAGTATGTAATTTCAAAAGTTTTCATTTTACTGAGGTTGATTTTATTATAAAATTTTTGAACCCGACCATAGATGTTTGGCCAAATAAATAACCCTGGAATAATCAAGATTTCAAAATTTCAATTCAAGCATTTTCAAGCTGCATAATATATTTTCAAGTATCGCCCGTTGATCGGCAACATGGGTCTTTTCCCCTGGAAATCCACCAGCTGGTAGGCTCCACCTGAATAGACTTTCTCCACAACAAATGATCCCTCCCAAATTGGCTCAAATTTCCCACCTATTTTGCGGTGTGCAAGAATAGGTCTTTTGAGAACGAGAATAATGTCACCAACTTTGAACGTCCTTGGGCAGACCAACTTGGCTTGAGTTTGAACCATCCTCGCATGGTAAAACTCTAAATATTGTTGTGCTTCTAGTCGCTTTTCTTCGAGACTTTCTAATTCTTCAAGTCTAAGCTTAGCACATTCTTTCGTTGTGAGCTGATTAGCGACAACGACTCTGAGAGACGGCGTCTGAACTTCTAGCGGTAGCATGGCTTCAGATCTGTTACGAGAGCGTAGGGTGTGCACTGAGTGGGAGTTTTGAATGTTGTCCGGTAGGCCCACAAAGCTTCTAATAATTTATTGTGCCATCCCTTTTATTTTCATCTAGTGTCATCTAGTGTTTTCTTCAAAATTTGTACCAATATTTTGTTGAAAGCTTTAGCTAGGCTATTTGCCCGGGATAGTAGATTATTGAGTATCTCCTATCTATCTCATGTCGTCTGACGAAATTGTTGATTTTAGTGCTTTTGAACATTGTCCCATTGTCGAAGATTACTCTACATGGGACACCGAAATGGTAAACAGTCTGACTTTTGAAAAATTGGAGGGCGTGCTGTGCTGTAACCTCTCGTAACGGCACTGCCTTTGCCCATTTAGAGAAGTAATCCGTAGCTAGAGAAGTAATCCGTAGTCCCTTAACGGATGGAGGGTCTATAACGGATGGAGGGTCTATCGGACCTATTATGTTCGTGCCCCAACACTCGAATGGCCATGAAGCAACGATTGGGTGTAGCGCATTCGGAGGTTGGTGTAAGACCACCCCATGCACATGACATTGGTGACACATCCTGATTGTATCCATGCAATCAGACATTATTGCTGGCCAGTAATATCTGAATCTTTTGATCTTCATTTTTATCTTTGGCCTTGACTGGTGAGCGCCACACAATCCGACATGTAATTTTTTGACAATATTTTGGGCTTCGGCTCTGCTTTGACATCGTAGCCACATCTGGTCGAACGATCTTCTGTAGAGGATATCACATATTATTGCTTATGACATGGCCCTTTTTGTAATGTGGTGCGCTTCAGACTTACTTTATGGCTTTTTTCTCATTTGCAAATATTCTATCAATAACTTACGCCAATCTTCGTTGATAGCAACAACCGCAATTGTCGTTTCTTATTCTTTTCCGAGCTTGTGTTGAGTTTCAAGGTCGATCTGAGACAAAACCTATCTTCCTTGTACTGTGATTTCTATGGAGTCCTTCGGGGGACATGCCAATTTTTTAGCATGTTTTGCTAGAGCGTCGGCATAGGCATTATCTCCCCGAGGAATCAGGTAGAAAGTCACATTGGGAATCTGCTTCAATAGCTTCATTGTGTAGCGGTGATATTCTGCTAGTCTTGGTTTCAAAATTTTGTATTGTCCGGCGACTTGCTGGATGACGAGTTGAGAGTCACCGTAGATGGTGATATCTGTTATATCCATTGATATTGCCAATTCTAATCCGGTGATCAAGACTTCATACTCAGCTTTTTTGTTTGTGCACGGCTCTGTCAAGTGGTATGTCAAGTGGTATGAGAATCTCAAGGTATGAGAATCTCAACATACCCTTATCTGGTGTGATAAAGATCAAACCAATCGCTGCCTTTCCTGGTATAATTGTTCTCAATCCTTTGTCTTTTTCGGCTGACGAAGCTCCATCGAAGTACATCTCTCAGCGTTGCACACCGGAGAATTCCATTTGTAATATCTGCTCATCTGGTAATTCATCATAAGAGGGGACCCAGCTGGAAGTGGGTGTGCAGCGAGAAAATCGGCTAAAATCTGTCCCTTGGTAGTGCGGAGGAGAACAAAAGTTTTATCAAATTGTAATAAAATTATTGTCCACCTTGCTAAATGTCCAGAGAGTGTTGGTTGGTTCATCAAATATTACAATGTATTAACTTTCGAAATCAGGGTTATCCTATGAGAAAGCATGTATTGTCTAAGCTTTTAGGTGGCAAAAATCAAAGTTAGAAAATGCTTCGCAATAGGCGGATACTTTACTTCTGTCAGTATTAAACGCCGACTCAAGTAGTACAATGCATTTTCTTTACACTCGTCATTGACTTGGGTTAAGAGGGCTCCAAGGGAGTCATCTAGGGCAGCGGTATAAAGTATCAAAGGCTTCCCTGGAATAGGGGCTGCCAAAATATGAGGTACCATTAAATATTGTTTAACTTCCTCGAAAGCCCATTGACATTTCTCTTCCAAAATAATTTTGGCATCCTTTTTAATTCATGCTGAGAAGGGCTGACACCTACCTGAGAGATTAGAAATAAAACATCTCAGACATGCCAACTTCCCTTAGAAGGAACGTAGTTGTTTCAAGGTTTTGGGAGGAGGCATTTCCAAGATAGCTTTATTCTTATCCAGATCGATCTCGATTCCCCAATTACGGACAACGAATCCTTGAAATTTCTCGGAGGTAACGCCAAATGCGCACTTTAAGGGATTCAGCTTGAGATTGTATTGTCGTAATCATTCGAACGCAATCCTCAAATCACACAAATGGTCTATTTTCCGTTTACTTTTGATGACCCAATCATCCATGTAGCATTCCACTTGATTATGAATGAGGTCGTAAAAAATCTTCTTCATTGCACGTTGATATGTTGCTCCAGCATTCTTTAGGCTGATTCCAAATGACATCACTGTGTAGTAGAAAATCCCAATAGGCGTTTAGAAGGCTGTGAGGGCTGCATCTTCTAGAGCCATCTTGATTTGGTTGTATCCCGACGATCTATCCATAAAGGAGAAAATTTCATGTGTCGAAATGATTTCCACCATCATCTCCGGTATTGGCAGTGAGAATTCATCTTTTGGACATGCTTTATTTAAGTCTCTAAAGTCGACACAGACACATAATTATCCATTTTTCTTTTTAACTGGTACGATATTAGCTAACCATGTGGGGTATTGCTCTTCCCTTACAAAGTTAGCATCGATTAGTTTTTTGACCTCGACAATGAATTGCTGCTCTATTTCGAGGTGCGTTCTCCTTGGAGCCTGTTTCACTGGGGTCATATCTTTGTCTACCCCGAGTTTATGAACTACAACCTCTGCTGACAGTCCTGACATTTCATCATAAGTCCATGCAAAGCAATCTCTAAATTCTGACAATAACTTTATTAATTTGGTAGATTCTTCCTCGCTGAGTAAGGAACTTATAAAGGTTGGTCGGGGCTGCTCTTCGGCCCCGAGGTTGATTTCTTTCAACTCATCAACTTTTGACTTAATTTCTTCTTCAAATTATAGTGGAGCATCTTCTATTAGCTGATTAGTAGACTCATCCTCCATATCGGGCAATCATCTTTCGATTCGCTAGAAACAACCATGCAAAATCTCGGATCATCCACTAGTCCGACTGCACCAAATTTGAGACCGTCTTTCGAGTTAGAAATTCGACTCCTAACATTCCATAATTTTTCAAAGAGTTGTAATTTATCTTTTAGCATCTGTTTTGGCAAATGTCCCTACTGAATTAACTTTTGTACACAAGGCGAAAGTAACCAAAAGGTAATCCCATTAATTCATTAGAATTCTCATCAAAATTTGTAGAAGCACAGTAAAATTTGATCGGCTTTGAACCAGTGCTACGGACTTCCTCGACCTCTAAACTCTCGACCTTTTGAGGGAGGACCAGAGTAAGGGTCACGACGTTCACATAATGGTTTATCCGATCATATATTGTCTCGTATTCACTTTTCTCTGCATCTTCTAAAGATATCTCGTACCGAGGTTTCTTCTATTTTGTTGTTATTATTTATTCTTCAGAATCCTCTTCATCATCAATGTTGATGGTCGGCCTAGTTTGTTCAACAATCACGTCGGCTCTTCCTCGTCCACGTCCCCGGCCTCGGTCTCGGGTGTATGGGCTAAAAGAACCCCTACCACCTCGTTGTGAAGAGATGATAGTAGACTGCCGAAACAGAGTTGAATGGCCTCTTCTTTGTGACTCATCTGAATCTTCGACTTCATTCGCCACAACTTCACGAGAGAAGACAATCTTCTTTAAAGGCGAGTAGTAAGCGGCGTCTTCATGAATGCTAACTTCATGAATTGAAAATGGTTATAAATCTCTCTTGATGCAATATTCTTGTCCTTCCTTGAATACTTAATACATTGATGTTGGAAGACAGAGCCATGTCATGCTCATAAACCCATGGTCGACCAAGTAGAGCATTAAAAGAGGTCTCGACGCCGATGATATGGAATTTAGTTGTTGTTACTAGCTCTCCAACTTTCATAAGCAATGTAGTTGATCCAAGGGCTCTCTCTCCCTTTTGGTTGAATCCTCTTAACATCATCTTATCGGCTGTAAGCTCCTGAGTTTCAATATCCAAATATGCTAATGTCCGTATACTCATTAAGTTAAGTGATGCTACATGATCCACCAAAACTCTGGATAGTACAAATCGACTGATGTTAACGGAGATATAGAGCGGACGGTTGTGGTCGGCGGTACCAAGCAACAAATCCTCATCTGTGAAAGTTACCCCTGATTGTTCTTTCAATAAACAAACCTCATCCGAGGACGTGCTAGCCAGCTGAGCTAAGTAAATTTTCGGGTCAAGTAGAGCCTTGATTAGAGATTCTCTCATCTCCTTTGACAGGATCAGATCATTGTAGATGCTTAGTTTAGCAAAATGCTTAGTTTGGCCAGCAACTTCCTAAGATGTGGTAGTAGGTTGTAATCCACTTTGTTTGAACTTCCAGTTTTCCCTTGGGCATGTGTCTCTTTCATCGCTGGAGGTGGCTCATCCAGAGTAACCGCTTGTTTTCCTTTTTCCATTGGAATTGTTCCTGAGGGTAACACTTTTCCTCTTCTCAAATATACCTCTGTTATCTCTTCTGACACTGTAGTTGACTCCTCAAGCGTCAATTCTGAATCTGAAGTAGTTGATGGCGATCATTATTCCTTTACATTCAAGGACTGGTTTGTCACTTCCCGAACTATCGTAACCAGTGTTGTTGACATCTTCTTCTCCTTGGTTAATGGGTTCATCGGACTCAAGTACAATTCGAGGATCGCTTTGGGAATCGACCTCGAAGTTAGAGTGATCAAAATCAACTATGCTATTATCAAAGATAATTAAAACGTAGCCGAAACCATCATCACTATATCCATAATACCCCGGAGGGGCAAAAAGATAATCATACATGGTCAGGGGTTCAAGGATTTTGTCCCCCGAATCCGAGACAACTAATCTAGCAGAGGCAGCCCCTATCGTACCCCCGACACTATCAGTCTTCGCGACGTCGCTCTTTTCTTTCTTCTCAGGTTGTGGCAATTTCTCTGATGAAACTTCTATCTTCGGTTGAACATGTTGTAGATTTTGAATGCTTGCCTGAACTGAAGCGACCTGAACCTGATCCAATATCTTTTGGGATGACTTGTTCCAAACTGTAGTCCATTCATTTCTTTTTGAGTACGGATCTATTGTGGTGATTGACTCAGCCGAAATCATATTTACAGAACTTCTTTCAGGTTCTTTTAAATATTCTTTCGGGATTGTTATATTCCCTTTTTTAAGGTTCTTCTTTTTAAGGTTCTTCTTGAGCCAATTCTTGAGCCAATCATTGAAGATAAAACAATTCTCTATAGTGTTGTTTGTGATTTCTGGTCTCGTCAAAATATCCTAAAGTTCGGTGACACAAAACCCTTAGGGTGGGGTACGACATCGAACTTCTCCAGATAGAGTCTACCATTTAAAATTAATGCACCACCCTTAGATTGGGCTAAGGCCTCCTAAACTTTTTCGACCATTTCTTTAAGTTCCTTTCCTGGTATGACACTTTGGACAGAGTCTTTCTTTTGTTGATCATCCTTATTAGCCGCGACAACTTCCCTCCTTTCATTGGTGATGCGTATAATTTATGGTCGGTTGACTTCTAGAGAGGCTGACTGTTTTGGGTTTGAATATCCCCGACTATCCATTAACTGTAGCCATGATAGCCATGGTAGTGCCCATCTTTTCCATTCTTTTCTCCATTTGGCTGATTTGCTCATATTTTAGTAGAATAGCTTTACACAGATCATCTACAACAATTGCTTCAAGGAGAGGTTGGGCGTCGCGCGCAGATGCAATGGCTCTAGTTTTGATGACATGAATATCCATGAAATCTTCATTGAGATAGTCGTTAAAGTCAAAATCTTCATCATCATCATCAACGAAAACTTTATGTTCTCGGGTTAACTCAAAAATCTCGACCTTGAGCTTCTCAACCTTTTGCTTCAATTATTGATTCTTATATCATCTTGAGATCTGAGGGACTCTGCTGAACATCCTCCACTTGTTCATCCAACTTGGTAGCAATAACTGTAACGATGTCGGATACATTGGACCCTTGCTTCATTCTATGATCCTGCTTTAAGGCTCATTGATTCGTATTGGTACGACAACTTTAGGCACCCATACCTTTTTCTTCGATGGTGACGTCTTGAGACGGGGTATCTCAACAGAGGCATTAGCATGCCGGAGAGAAGCATGCCCTCCATGGTGCAGACTAGAGAGAGTTCCGGGTAACTTCTTGATCTTTTCCTTTAGAACTTTAGAAACATCCTTATGACTGGTAACTGGTAGAATTTTCGGACCCAGAGGTGACTTAATCGGTCAACGGCTTGCAGGTCTTGGAGCGGCAACAGTAGAATCGGTGGTGATGACGGTAGTATCACCTCTGCTTCTCAGGTGGAACCTGATGGGAATGCGAGCAGGAAAAGTTTTAATTGTTATTTGAGATCATGTAGCAGATTTGACATCTTAGAATTTCTCTCTTCATGTTAGAGGATACTGCACATCCCACTCGTTTAAGTAATTCACTACCTAAACAATCCTTTTTGGTAGCTAGTCTCTAGAATACTGTGCTGACTCGGGTGATAGGAGCGGGTTTCATCCTCTCCCCACTATGTCCATGAGGTAACGGTAAAGTAGTACCAATCTTCTAGATAGTTTTGTACCCATTGATTTCTATTAAGGGATGGAACCTACTCCCTCGAAGAAGTGGACAGGTTTCTAACAATCCTAGTTCCGCCTGATGAGGAATTTTATCAACATACACCTCTTCAGAAATCTGGGCTTTAGCAACCTTCTGGAGCTTTCGGCTGCAGTTTCTTCTTTGTGACAGATTTAATGGCGCAGTTCTCAAACTTGACCTAATTTCAAACACTGATGGTGGGACGGTGAATCCTTCGATTGTTTCTTTAACGATCATAACCTAATTTCCTTAACGAAAATTGGAACAACTGGCTTAGCAGGTGCTGAGGCAGTAGTCTTTACCTTCTCGTAAGAAGGGAAATCTTGGGGATAATTCAGGTTGAACTCAGCAGACGGCTCCTGAACTTTCGGAGCGGTAACTTTCATTATAACAAAGGGAGCCTGTCCGAGCAAAACATCTAGTTTATCGAATCCGACTCCAAACTTGATAGTGGGTGCAACATTGCGGGCATTGCGGCTTGTCGGCAAGTTGCAGGAGAAGACGAGCATAGGGAACGCCATTGCAGCAGCTTCAAAAGAAAGCTCTGCAGTAAGTTATTTGGCCAATACCTTGTAACTTTAGTGCGAACACTAAAAGTTAACATTGGGCGATCTGTAGACGGGGTAATTCTTTATTTAATTTTAGTTTGTGAAGATTTTAAAATTTAGTAAAAATAGTTTTAATGTAGAAGGATTTAATTAACTAAGTAAGAAATTTTAAAGAGCAAGTGCAGCACAACACAATTTGATTTAATTTGCAAAATATCATACCAAATCCCAAAAGAGACGAAAGGGAAAGTAAAGTCTAGGATCCAGTGCAGGACCAACTTCACAGCAAATATCGCCCTGGCGGAACTAGTCCACCAACACAACTATTTGGGGCTGACCCCACACAAAGTTGAAAAGTCCTAATGAACTCTTGAACCTCTCTGCTCAAAGGTGATTGAACAGTTGGTTCTGAATTCCAAAAGAGTTGACCGTACTTACCTAAGAAAGAAATAGGTGAAGCATGCCAACAGTAGAAGGTTAATTTGGTCCATATTGGACATAGACACATTACCGATGTATGAAGATAATATTCTCGGATTCAAATTGAGAGAAAATCTTGTCCCCCTAAGGAGTCGCTAGAACTTGTCGACATTATTTTTAGCGGGGTCGTCTTGTGGAAGCTGTTGGTCGCCGAAATCAAAATCTCGTCCCCCGCTTCAAAGGGACATTTAATATATATATATATATATATATTCATATATAATTTTAGAAAAATATGAAATTAAATTGATGTCATATCATAGTTTAAATGAAAAAACGCCACACCTTAAGCTATGTATCCATCTCAAGAAATAGACACATGACTTGACGGAGATACTCAATCAAATAAACTAAGAAATGTATGACATCCGTTTAGTCTGCAAAATCATTTTTATTATAAGCCAACAAATTCCTCTATTTAATATAAAAAATAATATAGGGTTTATATTAAGTTGGCTTTGGAAAAACTTCCTATAAGGGCAAACCCCTATATTTAATTATATATTAGATACCAAAGTCACCTAAGAAAACTCTCTATAAGAATCAAGGGATATTATCTTCAAGAAGTTCAAAGGATAGGACTTTTTCAATGAGATTGGACAAAGAGGCGCGAAATGAGAATGACTTAAGTTTTGAACATTTTATTTTTGGAATCCAAAGGAAGAAGAACTAGGGGATCTCACAGATCGTGGGGAGAACTTCGGTGACTTCCCAAACTATCCTGCGGTTTGACTTCAATTTAGAGGAGAAATATTTAAATGTTTCATTTTTTCAATTTTATTAATTAGGGCTCACATTCATGTGAAATGATTACACAAATAACCTAGAAGATGTGAGGATTTAGGTTGTGATGATTGACCACCTCGGAATCCTAAAACAGATTAGGACTTAAATTGTATACCAGAGCTATATAAAGCCCTAAAGATAAGATGAGGACTTATGTCGCACTAGGCGGACAACCTTGAAATCCTATGGCTTGTTATTTAATTCTAAGGAATGGTTTAGCTGGTGTAGACGTGTTTTGCTGTTGAAGATGGTCGTGCTGCCCACAATGCTAGCTCCAAGCTCTTCATTGTCATTGCGGCGAGTTTTTGTTTTAGAAGTGTCAAATTGTAACGATTGAGAGAAGTATCAGGTATAGTGCTCAAGTTTTCTAGTGTGTCAATTTATGATGTCAAATCAAGTGTTTCCTAAGGTTATGGTTCTTTAAATATTATGGGGGGTTATAGTTGATAAGAGCAACACTGGTTAGGATATCACGGTTCCCTCGTTCGGATATCACTATTTTCTTTTGAACCTGCTTCGCTTAAACGAGTTGTGAAACCCATTTAACCAGGGAGATCTTGTTAGAAACTGTGGGTTACCTTGTTCTAAGGACTTCTGTAAATTCAAAAGCATGTTATAAATTTAGTGAAATTTCAAAGGATTTATGGTTAACTTTGAAATAATTTGTTTTAGTTTTTGAAAATGTTTATTAATTTTTAAAAAGTTGTTTTAGTTTTGGAAGAGAAGTAGAGTACACACCCAAGCAATTACAATATTTTGCAGCAAATGTAAAACCATAGAAATTAAATAATACTGTAAAAACGTACATTTCATCTTCTTGGCATTCCT
>NW_018219852.1:198487-206094 GCF_001263595.1 Phalaenopsis equestris
TTAGCTTTTGCAACATGTGTATAATTTTGCAGAAATTTAAATAAATTGCTAGAGTAGATTAAAGGTGTATCCAACAAACCCAAAGTTATGACTTATTGAATCGCGAAAGATCTTAATGGATGATTCTAGAATGAAATATAACAAGTTCAATTTGTTCTTTAGATACTCAAGAGATTTCAAAGTATTCAGGGGATGACCCCAGACTACTTTGAAGATCTCTTGAAATATCTGAGTTCATTCTGAACTTATCATAATGATCGATTAATCATCCCACCAGACCAATTTAAAATTACCTCAATACTCGATAAAATTTAACATTTTTATTGTCCCGAGAACATGGTACCCAATTAAACAGTTGATATTTCACTTAAAGGTTATGTAGGTGAGCTCCCCTACGACACGTTTCAGTGATTAAAGACCTTTGTACCCGCCACTAAAGCTAGGCTTGTAGTGTTATTCATCAACCATGTTATCCTCTAAATCTCATCAAATGAATTAAATATCATGCCTAGATCACTACCATGCCCTTTAATAAATCTAATGGGACGAAGATTAGCAATATTAAAATTTTAATTTAGGTGATATTGATTCTGATTAAAAGAAGTCAAATCACTTATTAATTGTGGACTTAATCAGAAGTGGAACATCCTCTCCCTAATTTAAGCCCATCACTTGAGAATCATTTGATTTTGATCAACATCCAAATCTGATAATTTAGAAAATTTAAAATTTTATTCTTATCATGGAAATGTGACAAGTTGATTTCTACATGTTACCCATTATGTTTCATATATCCAAACATGTTAAATTAGGATCAAAATTGTCCATTTCCCCTTTGATTATTCTTAAATTTTGATTAAGGGACCAAGATCTAGAATGACCACTTTACCCCTGAGGCTCTTCACCTCATAACTCATGAAGCATAATTAAAGTGACTTAAGAGACTTTTAGAGTACTTTACCCATAGGGTAATTAAAACATCAAAGGAGAAAAATGTGGTTTTTTATATTTTAATTTAAATAATTATTTTAACTTAGAAAAAAGGATTTTTCTTTTTTTTATTTAAATGATCAAAGTGAAGTTTTTGGTTTATGAGAAAAGTATTAGAAGTTCTCTAAAAATACCATGATTTTTTGAATCAAAATTGTAATTTAATTTGATAATTATTTAATGATTTTTAGTGATTTAATTAAATAGAAAATGTGTCTTATTTACAAAAATTACCTTTTAAAATTTTTAGTAAATCTCTCTGAGTCCAAATAACACAGAGAATAAATTTTATAATTTCATGATTTTTAATTTTATTATTATAATTACTTATAATGAGAAAATTAGGAAAATACATTTTAACCCTTTAGAAATTTATTCTTAACTTAGAAAAATTGAGAAAAATATTTTAATGAGTCTGAAGTAATCAAGGAACAATTAGGAACATTCGAAAATATTTTTTGTATTTTTGGAATTTTTAATTATTTTTAATTCAAAATAGGGCCCAAAATAAAGTATTTTATCAAAAATGACTTTATTTTTTCTAAATGATCCAGACCAACAGGAACTCAAAAGATCACTTTTCATAATCTTCCTAAGTATATTTAATTTAATATAATTATTTTTGTACAAAAATACAATGCTTCTTGAAAAATCAACTTTAGTGTTTAATCTTAATCAAATAATTTTCAAATTTTTATAGTGGGTTAACATGATTTTTACACAAAATGTGAAATTGATTTTGTTGATTTTTTTAATATTTAATTTATATAAATTAATACAAGATACACGCACTTAATTAAATGTAGTTTTTTACAAAATTGTTCAAACCATCATGATTTTTTTCATAGACTTCTCTTACCAGAGGAAACCTAATAAAATTTATCGCATAATTTTTCATTTGATATTTTAGTTTACCTAATTAATTTAAGCCAAAATAGTCATTTTAGCTTGAAAATTAGAGTTAGGAGCTTAGAGATGTCCTCTGACCTTGGAAAAATCAGAGGACATAGCCTCTGTCATGAGGAACAAACCCTCAAATTTTCAAGCCAAGGTGAGCAATACTTAGCCATACTAAATTGAAATAACACAGTGACTATTTAATTAATTAAAAATTAAAGTGTAATTAAATAATTTTTATTTTTAGTCCACGTTATTCTCCTCTGCTCATTGAGGGAGAGGGTATTTTTAATTTATTTTTATGATTTTTTTAGGAAAATTTATGATTTTTTAAACAACTGATATTTATTTAAATCTTAAAAATCCATAATTTTCAATTCATCACAGTCAGCGCCACATAAACGCGCGACCGCTCCGAAGCTCCACGCGGCGTCTCTTATTTCGGTGCTGCTGTCTGACTCAGCAACCACGGATCCCGCTGTTCACAGTTCGTTACCTCGTTCGACTTGACCTCGTCCGTCCGTCTAATACACGCAAGATCGAACGGTCCTCCGTCATCGCCCCCGATGAGCAAAACCCATGAGCCGTTAAACTTCTAGACATAAAATCTCGCTCGATACTCAACCGAATAACATGGGGGTTGTTCCTACACCTTCATCTACTTATGATGAACACATCCATGTGGTTACCATGCTATGAAATCAAACTTCACTTCACATTTGGTGAAAACTGAGCTCAAGAGTAGGGTTTATGGCCTATGCCTTTGTTTAAGAGGGGAGGCCCCAATCAGATGCTTGTCGAAGCTTCAGTGGAGTCCAAGGAACCTCTTGGATGTGTTGGTTTCCTCTATTGTAAGCTCTAAGTAGAAGTCCAGTGAAATGGGGTGCAACCTTTCTCTAGGAGTGGTTTGGAGAGCTCAACACAGGGTGATTTCAATTGGAATCTTCCTCCCTTGCTAAGGGAAAGCTCAAGAGCTGTTCAGTTTGAAGTTTGGAGGATTTTTGGAGGATGGCCAAAATTTTTCCTGATTTTCTCAAAAATTGGGCTCTACTGGTGGGAAAAATGGCTAGGAGATGGTTGCAATAAGCTTAGGAGTCTTGTAGGAGCTCTAGAAGCAATTTGACAGAGTTTCCCCAAGGAAATTGGCTTGCCTTATCTTTTGGCCATGGGAGAGGGGTTTGAATAAAAAGGGGTTAGGTTGGATGTCAAGGCCATTTAGTGGGTGTAAAACAATGCTTATGTGGAGGGTTTAAAGGTGCCAAAACCAAGTGGAATTGGCCAGTTGAGATGGGTGAGTTTCGGTTTTAATGGAGGCTTGAGGGCTCTTGGTTTTGGTGTTTTGGGGCAACTAGGGTTGTTTTTTAGCGCAGGGGAGGTGGTCAGGCAGCTAGTGAACTAGGGTGAGGTTTAATTATGCTTAACTCCTAATAGTATCACATGATGGCAAGTATATTTTGGTTTAGGCCTAAAAAAGAATAAGATCCCTTAAATCAAGGGACAATAGGCACGTAGCTCATCTAGGGTGGGCTAGGTCAGTCTAGCCTGGTCACTAGGGTCCAGAAGTTGGCTGTAAAAGCTTTAGCTTGATGAAATTTGCATGGCTTGGTCAATTTTGGTGCATCGGTTCAATTTGGGTCAAATTGGCTTGAAGATGGGTTTGGGTTGGGCTAGCCATGACATTAGACTCAATTGATTGAGCAACTTGGTGTAGCTGATTGTCATAAAGAGTATAGAAAAGATTTGTAGTGATTTTGAATTGATTTGAAGGGTCAATTTGAAGGATTTTGGCCATTTAGTCAATTTGGGCCATTTAGTCAATTTGGGTAGTCAATTTGGGGATGTTGGGTTAGACTTGGGATTAGGCTAGGCTATAGTTAGGCTATGTCCAAATTAAGAGTTCAAAATGGTCTAAGGGTGTTATGAAGAGTTCTCAACATTAAACGGGTGTCAATTTTGGGATTAGGACATTTAATTTGGTGGAATTTTGAGACATGACTAAATTATGTCAAAATTGGGGATTTTGGACTAAGTTGATTTTGAGTGAAATTGAGGTTTGACCAAGGCCAATTGAAGGTTTAATTTGGTATCTGGAAGTGTTTTGAAGAGTTTATGATGCAAAATTGCAGCAATTGAATAGATTTGGGGTTCAATTAGTGAGATTTTGATTTTGTGCCAAATTGGGGTTTTTTTTTTATTTGGGTTGAAATTTGATTCCAATGTGGGTCAATTAGGCTTGGATTTTGTTTAAATCAAGCTTGTACATGATGGATTTGAGTTTAGGATTAAATTGGAGAAGATTCATATCAAATTGATGGACATTTGGGGTGAATTAGGGTAATTGGGCCTTTTAAAGACAATTTACGGCTTTTGGTCAAAATAGGTCAAATTGGTCAAATTTAGTTCAATTGAAGAGTCTAAAGTTGTTTTGGGGATATTTGAAATGATTTTGGTGGTTTTGGGAAAGCTTAGGCCACCAAGGTTATTTTGGTAATTTTGGCAATTTGAGAAGGTTTTGTGTAATTTGGGTAGTTTCAAATGGTTTGAAATGATTTTTGAATAAATTTGAGTATTTTTGGTGAAATTGGGAATTTTGGTCAATTTTAATGTTTGGGGGTATTTTAGTGAACTGGGTAGATTTGGGAGACAAAAGGCTAAGTTAGGTACTTTTGTGAAATTGAGGTGCTAACCACCCTATTTAAGCTATGGACCAATGGACTCTCCATTTTGGTACTCTATGTATTGGTCTTATCTAAACCCTAGCCTAGGACTAGTGGGTTTAGAGGACCATGATCAAGGGATCAAAGTCGACAAGTTTGTGTTCGGGGTTGTGAGTGGGATGTAATGTGCAAGTGAGTGACAGTTTATGTACCAGCTCAAGACTAACACCCAAAGGGTTGACCCTAAGGACGAACAATACTTTGGGGACTCCCCTTGAGCTCCTTCATATTGCCCCCACCTTCTAAGTGCTAGAGGTTAGAACCAATATGTGGAACTTCAAGTAGAGTAAGAAAGAGTTTAGAATTTCTAATGGTGAGGGTTCCTTTTCTAGTCATCTAGGAATAGTCAACAGGAAAGTCCTATGACTAGACCCAAGGCTACTAAAGAGGAAACTATACCTCAACCAAAAGTCTGGTCAATAGTTGTTTATTAGCGCGTGTATATTGAGGTTAATTACAAAATTTGGACCCGGTCATAGAAATTTGGCCACATAGATAACTCCAAAATAATCAAAGTTTCAAAGTTTCAAAGCA
Source organism: Phalaenopsis equestris (assembly GCF_001263595.1). Taxonomy (NCBI): domain Eukaryota; kingdom Viridiplantae; phylum Streptophyta; class Magnoliopsida; order Asparagales; family Orchidaceae; genus Phalaenopsis; species Phalaenopsis equestris. The sequence goes on from NW_018219852.1 coordinate 203,626, forward strand.
TTTCAAAGTTTCAAAGCAAGTTTCAAAGCAAGCGAAGGCAAGAAGCATCAGGTTGCATAATAGGGTTTCAGATATAGTCCATTTATTTGTAACATGGGTCTTTCGCCCTGGAACTCCATTAACTGGTAGACTCCTCCTATGTAGACCTTTTCAACGACAAATGGTCCTTCCCAAGTTAGCTCGAATTTTCCACCTATTTTGCGGCGTGCAAGAATATGTCTTTTGAGTACGAGTACAAGGTCACCAACTTTGAATGTCCTTGGGCAGACCAATTTGTCATGAGCTTGTACTATCTTTCACCTGGTAAAGCTCCATACGATGTTGTGCTTCTAGTCATTTTTCCTCAAGATTTTCCAATTCTCCTAATCTGAGTTTTGCATTTTCCTCTATTATGAGTTGGTTGGCAATAGCAACTCTAAGAGACGGTCTTTGAATTTCTAATAGCGGTAGCACGGCTCAGACCCATACACGAGCATATAGGGTGTACACTGAGTGGGAGTCCTGAAAGTCATCTGGTTGGCCCACAAGGCTTCTAATAATTTTTTGTGCCAATCCCTTTTGTTTTCATCCAGGGTTTTCTTCAAAATCTATACTAATGTTTTGTTGAAGGCTTCAACCAAACCATTTGCTCTGGAATAGTAAATCGTAGAGTATCTTCAATCTATCCCATGTCTCTTGACGAAATTATTGATTTTTTTGCTTCTGAAAGCCATCCCATTTCCGGAAATTATTCTTCACGGTACTCCAAAAGGTAGGCAATTTGGCTTTTGAAAACATGAAGGACTTGTTGTGTCGTAACCTCACGCAACGGTACTGCCTCTGCCCATTTGGAGAAGTAATCTGTAGCGACAAGTATAAACATGTGTCCTTTGGAAGATGGAGGGTTTATCAGACCTATCATGTTCGTGCTCCAGCACTCGAATGACCACGAGGCAACAGTTGGGTGTAGCACATTTGGAGGGTGGTGTAAGACCACCTCATGCAGTTGGCATTGGTGACATTTTCTGGTTGTATCCATGCAGTCAGACATCATTGCTGACCAATAATACCCGAGTCTTTTTATCTTCATTTTCATTTTCAGCCTTGACTTTTCAGCCTTGACTGGTGAGCAGTGAGTGCCACACAATCCGGCATGTACCTTTTTTACAATATTCTGTGCTTCGGCTCTGTTCAAACACCATAGTCACATCTGGTCGAATGATCTTCTATAGAGAACGTTTCCCACCAGGGCGTAAGACATGACCCTTTTTGTGATGTAATCTGGTTTGTTTCAGACTTGTCTTCTGACAGCATTCCAGTATGCAAATATTCTATTAATGGCTTACACCAATCTTTACTGATGTCTGCAATTGTATTTATTGCTTCTTCTTTTCCGAGCTTGTTTAGTGTTTTGAGATCAATCTGAGACAAGACTTGTTTTCCTTGCACTGTGATTTCAATGGAATCCTCCGGGGGACATGCCATTTCCTTAGCAAGTTTTGCTAGAGCATCCTCATGGGCATTATCTCCCCTAGGCTAGAGCATCGGCATGGGCATTATCTCCCCTAGGAATCCGATAGAAAAATCTATCAGGAATCTGCTCCAGGAGCTTCATCGTGTACTGATGGTATTCTGCTAATCTTGGTTTCAAAATTCTATATTGTCCGGCGACTTGCTGGTTGACGAGTTGGGAGTCGCCATAGATGACATAAGATTGTCATTCCCAATCCGGTGATTAAAGCTTTATATTCTGCTTTGTTGTTGGTGCACGACTCTGTCAGGTGGTATGAGAACCTCAACAAACTCTTATCTGGTGTGATAAAGATTAAACTGATCCCTGCTTTGCCTGGTATAACTATGTCTGATCCTTTTTCTTTTCTGGCAGACGAAGCGTCGTCGAAGTATATCTCCCAAGGTTGCGCGCTGGAGAATTCCATTTGTAGTATTTTCTCGTCTGGTAACTCATCGGTTAGAGAGGACCCAGCTGACAGTGGGTGTGCAGCGAGAAAGTCTGCTAGTATCTGTCCCTTAATAGCACGGAGGGGAACAAAAGTTATATCAAATTGCAATAAGATTATTGACGATCTTGCTAAACGTTTGGAGAGTGTCGGTCTGGTCATCAGATATTACAATGGATTAACTTTCGAGATTAGGGTAACTTATGGAAAGCATGTAATGTCTATGCTTTTGGGCGGCAAAAATCAATGTCAGACAATGCTTCTCAATTGGTGGATACCTTATCTCCGTCAGTATTAGGGGACGACTCAAGTAGTAGAGTGCATTTTCCTTACCCTCATCATTAACTTGGGCTAAGAGGGCTCCAAGAGAGTCGTCTAAGGTCACGGTATAAAGTATCAGCGGTTTCCCTGGAATAAGGGCTGCCGAGACAGGAGGGGGCATTAAATCTTGTTTAACATCCTCGAAAACCCGGTGGAATTTCTCTTCCCAAATCAATTTGGCGTCCTTTTTAATTAATGCCGAGAAGGGCTG
>NW_018219852.1:206285-207361 GCF_001263595.1 Phalaenopsis equestris
TTTTCTGGAGGTAACGCCAAAGGCGCACTTTAAGGGATTCATTTTAAGGTCATATCATTGTAACCATTCAAACATGATCCTCAAATCGTACAAATGGTCTATTTTTTGTTTACTTTTGATGACCAAATCATCCACTTAACATTCTACTTGGTTGTGAATGAGGTCGTTGCGCACTGATATGTTGCTCCGACATCCTTTAAACTGAATGGCATCACTGTGTAGCAGAAAATTCTAATCGGTGTTTTGAAGGGTGTAAGTGTTGCATCCTCGGGGGCCATCTTGTTTTGGTTATATCCCGACGATCTACCATGAAGGAGAAAATTTCATGTGTTGAAGTGATATCTACCATCATCTCTGGTATGGGTAGTGGAAATTCGTCTTTTGGACATGCCTTGTTCAAATCTCTGAAGTCAACACAAAAACGGATCTGTCCATTTTTCTTTTTAACAGGTACAATGTTAGCTAACCACGCGGGGTATTGCTCTTCTTTCAAAAAGTTGGCATCTATTAATTTCTTCACCTCGGCGATGACTTAATGTTCTATTTTGAGGCGCATTCTCCTGGAAGCTTGTTAATTGCTTGATCAATTCTACAGATTCTTCGTCATTGAGTATAAAACTTATAAATGTAGGTCGAGATTGTTGTTCAGTCCCGAGGTTAATCTCTTTCAATTCATCAACGGTAGATTTAATATCCTCCTCAAATTCTGGTGGAGCATCTTCTATTGGTTGATCATTAGAGTCATCATCTATATGAAGGCAATCCTCTTCCGGCTCATCAGTAACAACCATGCAAAATTCAGAATCATCAACTGGTCCAACTGTACCAAATTCGAGACCCTCTTTTGAGTTTGGAGTTCGAATTTTACCATTCCATAATTTTTCAAAAGGTTGAAATTTATCTTTTGACATTTGTTTTAGTAAGTATCCCTGTTGAATTAACTTTTGAACACAATGCGAGAAGTAACCAAAAGGCAATTCCATAAATTCATTAGGATCATCATCCAAATTTACATGTTTTTCAAGCTCAGTAGAGGTAGAAGCACAGTAAAATTTGATCGGCTTTGAACCAACACT
>NW_018219852.1:208048-213699 GCF_001263595.1 Phalaenopsis equestris
TTGGTTGAATCCTCTTATCATCATCGTAGCGTCAGTAAGCTTTTTAACTTCAATATTCAAATAGGTCAATGCTCGTAGGCTCATCAAGTTAAGAGATGCTCCAGAATCTACTAAAACTCTGGACAACACAAATTTGTCGATGTTGACGGAGATGTAGAGTGGACGGTTGAGGTCGATGGTACCGAGCAGCAAGTCTTTATCTATGAAGGTTAACCCAGGCTGTTCTTTCAACGAACAAACTTTATTTTAGGATGGGGTGGGCAATTGAAATGTAACCAGAGACTCTCTCATCTCCTTTGATAGTATCAGAGCATCGTAGATGCTTAATTGGGCCGACAACTTTCTAAGATGAGCTAGCATGTTGTAGTCTACTTTGTATGATCCTTTGATTTTGCCTTGATCAAGTGATTCTTCCCCTGTTGGAGGTGGGGGTATCTCCTCTTGAAGCATTATCTACTTTCTTGTGTCTGTTGGAGCTGTTCTTGGTGGTAACACATTTTTGCTCCTCAAGTTAACTTCTAAGATTTTTTCTTCTTGAGATATCATTGTTGAATCTTTTGTATCTCCTCCTCTTCTTCGGAAAGATCTAAGTCGATGTTAAGCAGTGTACTGTGATGCTGAAGAATTGGCATTTTGTTATTGGTGCTATTGTAAATGGTATCATTGAAGTCTTCTTTCGACTTGACAATGAGTTCATCAGACTCAAGTACGATTTGAGGATCATTTTGGGGATCAAGATCGTAGCTAGATTGGTCATAATTAGTTATGTTATCACTAGAAGAGTGGTGGAAGATCTTTGAAGGAGAGTTGAATGGCCTCCTCTTTGTAATTCTTCGGAATGGTCATCTTTGTTTTTGATAACTTCACAAGAGAAGACAATCCTCTTTGGAGGCGCGTAGTAGGCAGCATCTTCGTGGATACCAACTTCATGCACTAAAAATGGTTGTAGGTCTCCTTGGATGCAATTTTCTTGACCATATTTGCAGGGTGTAGAGATGATGAAACCATATGATGAAACCATATTGTGTTCATGAATCCATGATCGACTCAACAGAACGTTAAAAGAGGTCTCGACGACGATGATATGAAATTTAGCGGTTGTCACAAGTTTTCCAACCTTCATAAGTAATATAATTGATCCAAGGGCTCTTTCTCTTTTTTGGTTGAATCCTCTTAACATCATTTTATCAGTCGTAAGCTTTTTAACTTCAATATTCAAATAGGTCAATGCTCGTAGGCTCATCAAGTTAAGAGATGCTCCAGAATCTACTAAAACTCTGGACAACACAAATTTGTCGATGTTGACGGAGATGTAGAGTGGACGGTTGAGGTCGATGGTACCGAGCAGCAAGTCTTTATCTATGAAGGTTAACCCAGGCTGTTCTTTCAACGAACAAACTTTATTTTAGGATGGGGTGGGCAATTGAAAAGCTGTAACCGGAGACTCTCTCATGTCCTTTGACAGGATCAGAGAGTCGTAGATGCTTAATCGGGTCGGAAACTTCCTGAGATGAGCTATCACGTTGTAATATACTTTGTATGATCCTTTCAATTTATCTCGATTATGTGATTCTTCCGTAGGTGGAGGTGGAGGTATCTCTTCTCGGGTCATTATCTGCTTTCCTTTATCTGTTCGAGCTGTTCTTGGTGGTAACACTTTTTCGCTCCTTAAGTTAACTTCTGTGATTTCTTCTTCTTGAGATATGATATCATTGTTGAATCTTCCGATATTTTTTTCTCTTCGTAGGAAAGATTTAAGTTGATGGTAAGCGGTGTACCGTGATGCTCGAGAATCGGCTCCTCGTTATCGGTGCTGTTGTAAACGGTATCATTGATGTCTTCTTTGGACTTGACAACGAGTTCATCAGACTCAAGTACAATTTGAGAATCATTTTGGGGATCAAGATCGTAGCTAGATTGGTCATAATTAGTTATGTTATCACTAGAAACAGTTAAAACGTAACCGAAATCACAATCATTATATTCATAAGACCCCGAAGGGACAAAAGGATAATCATACAAAGTCAAGGGTTCAAGGATTTTCTTCTCCGAATCTGAGACAACTAATCTAGTGGAGGCAGCCCCTATCCTACCCCCTGTGCTATCAATCTTTGTAGTGATGCTTCTCTTCTTCTTTGTCTATGATGATGACGGCTCTCCTGACAAAATCTTCATCTCGGGCTTAGTATGTTGCGGACTCTGAATGTGACCTGCTCTCGACCTCATTCCATTCTTCTTCTCTGGTATATGCACAAGATTATTTGGATGGATCCCGTATTTGATTGAGGACCCTCTTGAGTTCATCCCAAGTTGTACTCCATCCATCTGTTTCAGTATACGGATCAGCTGGGGAGATTGGCTTAGCCGAAATCATATTTATGGAACCTTTTCAGGTTCTTTTAAATATTCTTTCGGAATTGGTATGTTCTCTTCTTTAAGGTTCCTCTCGAGCCAATCTTTAAAGATGAAGCATTTTTCTATAGTGTGCCCAAGCAGCCGGTGGTATGGGCAATAATTTTGTTCATTCTTCTTATCCACCTTTTCAGGCTTCTTCGAATCTGGTAGTTTGAACTCTGGCTTCTTCATCAGACTTTTTAATATTTTAGGTATAGCTTCAACTTTGAAAGAATACACCGTTTTACGTCATTCTGACAGGGACATCTTCTTATTCCTTGTCCGTGGTGATCCTTCTTGAGGCGGTATCCCCTGTTCGAGGTGATCCTTCTTGAGGCGGTCGCTGGTTAGATTGACTACTTTGTTTCTGAGCGTATTGTGACGAAGACTGGCGAAGCTCTTTTGCATATATCTTTATCAGCTACTTTCCTTTGTCGAAGATCAATACTACTCCTGATTTCTTTTAGAACACTCTGTTACCTTAGCCTTTTCGTGTGGCTCCATGTGCTTAATTTCCTCTTGAAAATTGTTGGGTTGGCTTTACTGAGTAGTTTCTCTAACGATTTGATGGTGAGTCCCTTGAGATGAAAGCTACTGGCCCATGAATGCTTTTGAGTAGAATTTCAACCACATGATGTTCCTGTAGCTAAGGTTCACATTTCATGCTATGGTTTCTCCACCTTAAAATATAGTCCACCAAAGTTTCACTAGGCTTTTGCTTTTCTATCATGAGCTCTCCAATAGACACATGGTGTTGTGCCCCCGACAAATCTTTTCACAAACAGCTGTTCCAACCTGTAAAATGTTTTAACTAACCCGTTGAGCAAATCAGCGTACCAGTCAAAAGCAATTCTTGACAAGCTGCTGACAAACTGCTGGAAGAGTAGAGCTTCACTATTTCTCGTGTTGCCACAGCTGGTTCGGAAAATGTGCTATATGTTGTCTGGGATTCCCAGTCCCATCAAATATCTTGATGTTTTGGGCCACAATGTTTTGGGCCACAAAACCCTTTGGGCCACAAAACCCTTGGGGAAAAGCGCGGCATCGAATTCCTCCGGGTAAGGTCTACTTTTTAGAACCAATGCCCCACCCTTATATTGGGTTAAGGCGTCCTGCACTTTTTTAACCATTTGCTTGAATTCCTTTTCTGGTATTGCACCTGATGGAGTATCCTTTCTATGTTGCTCGTCTCTGTTTGCTGAAGCAACCTCTCTCCTTTCATCTGTGATGTGCATGATTTTCGGCTAATTGATCTTTGAAGAAGCCAATTGCGACGCTTGTGATTGCCCCTGAATAGTGGCTATAGCGGTCATGGATGTGGTCATTTCTTCTATTCTTTTCTTCAGTACACTAACTTGCTCATCCCTTAGGAGGACAACCCTACGCAACTTATCTATGGTGTTCTCTTCAGTGTAAGGTTGAGCCTCGCACGCAGATATGACGACTCTTATTTCAATTACATGGATATCTGTAAAATCTTCCTCCAAGTAATCATTGTAATTAAAATTTTCATCGTCGCTATCGACGGAAACTCCGTGTTCTCGAGCCAACTCGGAAATCTTGATCCTATGTTTCTCAACTTTCTCTTCAATTATTGATTCCTTGATCACTTTAAGATCTGGAGGACCTTGATGGACATCCTCTACTTGCTCCTCCATTTCGTTGGCTATTGTTGCGATGATGCCAGATATTTCAGACCCTGATTTCATTTCATGTTCTTGTTCAGCGGACTCACTGGACTGTATCGGTGCAGTGACCTTGGGTACCCATGCCTTTTTCATTTTCGACGATATTGTCTTAGGACGGAGTGTCTTAGTAGAAACATCAATATGTCGAGGGAAAGTACGCTCCCCGTGGTGTAGACCAACTACATTGCAAGGTATTCGTCTTGTCTTTGCCTTTCGGATTGTAGGAATATATCCATAATGGGTGACGGGTAAGGTTTTTGGACCCAGTCTCGACTTAACCGGTCGACGGCTTACGGTCCTTGTGGCGGTATAATCATTAGTAATTATTGCGGTGTCAGCTCTGTTTCCTAAACGGAACCAAACGGGGATGCGAGTAGGTGGCACTCTAGTTGTCTTGTGAGACTGTCTGACAAACGTGACATCCCTCAAATTTTCCTTTTTAATGCGAGGGGAAATTGCATCTTTCACTCTTTTATGTAACTTGCTAACTGAACATCCTTCTTTGGCAGCTAGCCTTTCGAAAACTGCACTAACTCGGGTGATAGGAGTGAACTTGTTTCTCTCGTCACCATGTCCATGAAGTGGTGGTAATGCGGCGGCGATTCTACGGATACTCTTATATCCATCGGTATCCGTCAGATGATGAAATCTACTCCCTCGTATAAGTGGATAAATTTCCGGTGACAGTTCTTCATCTTGATGAGTCTCCTCCTCAACAGGTGTCTCCTTGGGAGCCTAAGCTTTGATGGCCCTTTGAACTTTTCTGTTGCGGTTCCTCTTTTGAGTTCGGGTCAGCAGTACAGTCCTCAAACTTGATCTGATTTCAAACACGGGTGGTGGGACAGTTAATCCCTCAGTCGGATCCTCAATAATCATTACTTCTTTTCTTTTAATAGCAACGGGGATAGCAGGTTTGGCGGGTGTCGTGACGGTAGTAGTTTTAGACTTCTTGCAGACAGGGAAGTTGACAACGACTTTATATATGCTTAAAAATATAAGTATTTAATACTGCTGCTAAAAGATTTTATTCCTCAGCAACTGCACCAAAACTCTGCACCAAAACTTAATAACAGTAAGATGGATGTATAAAATGTTCAATAATTGTAAAGTCACGTAAAGTCACACTTATCAATTATCAAAGCAAGTATATGTATCGCTCAAGTAATACTGGGCTCTAATGGAGTCCTAGATATCGTTCCCACAGGCAGTAATATTAAAAGCTATGAACTAAGATTTTAGAAAGAAATACTCAATCGCAACAATGGAATTCAATTTGCTTATCTGTCACTAATAGACAATTGAAATAAATATGTAATAACTCTTAAATAACTAATTATACTAATGAGATTTTTAATGTGATATTCAATATATAAAAAAACATCATTCTCCTTGTCAAGAAATTACAGTGAATGGATAAAGTGAATCAGTTCAATTTATATTGTGTCAAATAGGAGCATACCTATTCTTTACCCTTTGGTCCAGGCATAAAGAACATTGACTAATCCTACGCTTGTTTACTGAATCTGCGGCTAGGCTGGGAGGATACCGGCTCTCACTTCAAAGCTCCCA
>NW_018219852.1:213857-221225 GCF_001263595.1 Phalaenopsis equestris
ATTTTAACAAATCAATTGGCCAGATTGAAAGTAAATTAAGATCGAAGTGAAAAGATCATCATAATTTCTTTAACATTTTCATGACTCAACCAATTCAAATCACCATTTCACAAATCTCAAGACAATGAGAAAGACAGAGAAAATTACTCAGATCTCATGGGGAAAACACAACAAAACTCAGAATTCATTTATAAAACCAAAGTCATACAAACTACAACAATAAATAAATTTATCTCTAATTTCTCCCCAAGAAAACTCCTCGAAGTTCCTCTGAATCTCTTCCTTTCTTTATAGCATACAGAATTCTGCTTCGAAGCAGTAAGGAGGAAAAAATCTCCCACATTCCATCCACTCTTATATCTTAAGTTATAAAATTAATTTTCATTACAAAAATATTTCTTTAAATCTACCATAATATTTAAATAGCTACAAATTATAGTTATCTGAATTAAATTTACTACATAAAATCATATAAATAATTTTTGAAAATATTTAAATAGAGGACATCTAATATTTAATCTTTTTTTCCCTCCCCCAAACTTAAATTTTTCAATATAAAAAGATACAGGTGGAAAGAAAAACTCTAAATATAAATGATACCTCAGTATTTTAGGCATTTTCATCACTCTGGAATTTTTGCAGTCCTTCTCAAAATTTCTACTTCACCTGGTCTGTAACATTAGGAGCTTTCTACACATATAAATCATTAGAGAAATTGCTGGGTGATGAAATTTTGAATTAAGTTTAAAACTAAAACATTAAACAAACACAATATTCCCTAACACAACCACAATACTAAACAAAACAATAAAAATTAAAATGCAAAAATAAAAATCACATTATATTACAATCCACAATATTACTCAACATTTGTTAAACTACACATGCACATTTAACTATAACACTAAGTTTATAACAAAAATTAAAATTGTCCAAGTACACAAAATAATAAAAATGAAAGTCCAAATACATAAACATCCATTTCTATTACAAAAAGATTACAGAAATAAAAGTACAAATATAAGTACATCAATTCATTCAATATCAAAATCCCAAGCTATATCTTCATTTCCTTGATCAGTAGGTGGATTAGGCTGCTGCTTCTTGATCTGTAGGTGGATTGGGCTGATACTGAGTATATCGGGGCACTCAGGAAAAGTAACATCAGGCTCACCTCTGTAGTGTCGGGCCTGAGCTTCATAGTAGGCTACCTCAAAATTTTAATGCCTTTGAAGGTACTCACTACCGTATAATCATGTATAATCATGTCGACGTTCTAAACCTCTAATCCTTTCGTTTATCAATTCTATACTTTTTTGCTGGAATGTCAACTCATTCATCAAATCAGTCAGAGTAGAGGAACTAGAAGGTGGAAGGTGATAACTTGTAGAGGGGACATCTCTACTAGTAGAAGGTTCTTGACTTCTACTTCCAGTTCTCCATTTCTCATGGGTTTCATAAGTTTTCAAATTAGCTTTACTAATGGGTTTCATAGGGTAAACCCATTCCTCATCTCCTCCAGCTTCCACTCCAAAAAGTTGGCAAAGTGCATAAATAAGGCCAGGATGTCCTAAACCTCCACTTGTTTCACTCATTGCCGTAGTCAATATATTTTAAAAAATAATTCTCCCCACATTTATGTTTCTGTTATTCTGAATACAGAAATTTAGAATAGCTCTATCTCTAGTTACCTCTCTATGGTGATAAGTTGGTAGGTAATAGAGTTGAAGAAATGTTGAAGAAATAAAATAGTGCCACGCCTTAGAGGTGGCATTCAACATAGAAGTAGAAAAATTTATCCGTTCTCGCTGCTTAATCTTTCACGTTCCTTTCTCATCAGTGAGAAAGTTGATCACATCATTCAAGGGGCCTTCGATAGTACTGAAGGATTGAAAATGACAGCAATAAGAGTCTAGGACTTCGTAAAAGGTGTTGATGCGGGCGACATTAAATTCAACAAGAAATCCCCGCACTTGAACGATTCTGTCTTCAGCCTCAGAATAGAATACGTTGGCATAAAATTCCTTCACAACATTTGCAGCGGCCTTATTGGTGGTGTAACAGAAGTTTTCCCACCTCCGCTCGGTAATAACTCGTTCAATTTCTCCACCCAAACTCTCAAAAACTTGATCTTGCATACACTTCCTTCCTTCAAATACTGAAGTAAATCTTGATTGAGCCTTCGCATTAATGAAGCGAGATTCGTTGAACTCAAGTTGTCTCTTTTGTCGTGGAGCCATTTCAATCTAATCACAATTATAGAAAAATTCCAAAATATAGTTCAATTATTCAAATAATGGCTTTCAAAAGTAATTCTAAGAGTTTAACACTAAGTTCCATGAATTTCTTCCCAATATTTTCTTCACATTCTAAAATTTTTCTGATCTCCTCAATGTGGAAGAAATCCATGGTGAAAATCAAATATTTTTAGTTTGGAGTGAAACTCTTACCTAGAGATGATCAATTTCGGTGTCAAAAAGCCTTGAAATAGCCCCAAATCCAAGATCTCTCAAGCCCTAGGTCAAAATTACATTTTTAGGAGGAAGGGGATGATGAATAGTGGTGGTTGACTGGTTAAAATTACGGTTAAAGGTGTTTTTTTGCCAGCTCGCCGTCGGCCGGGTAATCGGCGCCGTCAACGCGCTCTATTGAAATTTGAACATAACTCTCAGGAAAAATCCACCGTCGGCGATGTCGAGGGCGCCCTCGACAAGCTCTATCGATTTGGTTCAATTTCAAGATTTTTGCAATTTTGATCAATTTCAAGTCTCAACGACATTCGTTCAATCATTATAGACATAGTTTTAAGTGATTAAATGATATACTTATCACAAATAAACTTTTACAATACAAAACATCATATTTATATATAAATTCTAAGGAGTACAATATATGTTACATAACACACAAAACATCATATTTATATGTGTTGTCAATCCTTTCTTTTTCTTTTTTTCAAGTGAGGATTACTATATCTGGATAACCTTTAATGATTTTGAACATCACCTTTCTTTCCCCAAAATTTGAAACTCAAAGTATTCATTTACCTTATAAATATTTCATAGTTTTTACATCATTGAGCCTCAATCTTTTCTTCTCAATTGAATTTCCAAATTCTTAATACTTCAAAATATAGTTTCCTTCACTTTAAATAGTTAACTATAATCTTGTTCTCTTATACTAAATATCTTAAGTTACAAAATTAATTTTCATTACAAAAATATTTCTTTAAATCTACCATAATATTTAAATAGCTACAAAATATAGTTACCTGAATTAAAGTCACTACATAAAATCATATAAATAATTTTTGAAAATAATTAAATAGTGGACATTAAATAGTTAATCTTCTTATTCTCTCCCCCAAACTTAGATTTTTCAATATAAAATGATACAGGTGGAAATAAAAACTCTATAAATCATACCTTAGTATCTTAAGCATTTTCATCATTCCAAAATTTTTGCAGTCCTCAAAATTTCTACTTCACCTGGTCTGTAATATTAGGAGCTTTCTACATATATAAATCATTAGAAAAATTGCTGAGTAATGAAATTTTGAAATATATACAAAACTAAAACATCAAACAAACACAATATTCCCTAATACAACCACAATACCAAACAAAACAATTACAATTAAAATGTAAAAATAAAAATCACATTACATTACAAAACATAAAATACTACTAAACATTTATTATACTACACATACAAATTTAACTACCACACTAACTTTATAACAAAAATTAAAAATTATCCAAGTACAACATAATAATAAAATGAAAGTTCAAATACGCACAAACATCCATTTCTATTACAAAGGATCACAAAAATAAAAATACAAGTACATCAACTACTATCAAATATCAAAATCTCAAACTATGTGTTCGTCTCCTTGATCAGTAGGTGGATTGGGCTGATACTGAGTATATCGTGGGCGCTCAGGAAAAGTAACATCTGGCTAACCTCTGTAGTGTCCAGCCTGAGCTTCGTAATAAACTACCTCAAAATTTCAATGCCTCTGAAGGTACTCACTATCATAATCATGTCGACGTTCTAAACCTCTAATCCTTTGGTTTATCAATTCTATACTTTTTTGCAGGAAGGTCAACTTATTCATCAAGTTAGTCAGAGTAGAGGAACTAGAAGGTGGAAGGTCATAACTTGTAGAGGCTAGTAGAAGGTTCTTGACTCCTACTTCCAGTTCTCCATTTCTTATGGGATTCATAAGTTTTCAAATTAGCTTTACTAATGGGTTTCATTGGGTAAACCCATTCCTCATCTCCTCCAACTTCCACTCCAGAAAGTTGGCAAAGCGCATAAATAAGGTAGGATGTCCTAGACTTCCACTTGTTTCACTTTTTGCCGTAGTCAATATATTCTTAAAAATAACTCTCCCCACATTTATATTTTTATTATTCTGAATACAAAAATTCAGAATACCTCTATCTCTAGTTACCTCAGTATGGTGATAAGTCGGTAAAAAGTAGAGGAAATAAAATAATGTCATGCTTTAGAGGTGGCATTCAACATGGAAGCAGAAAAATTTACCCGTTTTCGTTGCTTAATCTTCCATGTTCCTTTCCCATTAGTGAGAATGTTGATCACATCATTCAAGGGGCCTTCCATAGTACTGAAGGTTTCATAATGACAGCTATAAGAGTCTGGGACTTTGTAAAAGGTGTTAATGCGGGCGGCATTAAACTCAACAAGAAATCCCAACACTTGAACGATTTTGTCGTTAGAATAGTATACATTGGCATAGAATTCTTTCAAAATATTTGCAGCGGCCTTATTGGTGGTGTAACAGAAGTGTTCTTACCTCCACTCGGTAATAACTCGTTCAATTTCTCCTCCCAGACTCTCAAAAACTCGATCTTGCATACATTTCTTTCCTTCAAATACTGAAGTAAATCTTGATTGAGCCTTTGTATTAACGAAGCAAGACTCGTCGAGCTCAAGTCATCTCTTTTGTCAAGGAGCCATTTCAATCTAATCGCAATTATTGAAAAATTCCAAAATATGTTTCAAAGATGCAAATAATGGCTTCCAAAAGTAATTCTAAGAGTTCAACACTAATTTTCATGAATTTCTTCCTAATATTTTCTTCACATTCTCAAATTTTTTGGATCTCCTCAATGTGGAAGAAATCCATGGTGAAAATTAAATATTTTTAGTTTGGGGTGAAGCTCTTACCTAAAGATGATCAAATCCGGTGTCAAAAAGCCTCCTTGAAATCGCCTCCCAATCCTAGTTCTCTCAAGCCTTAGGTCAAAAATCACATTTTTTAGAGGAAGGGGATGATGAATAGTGGCGGTTGACTGGTCAAAATCACGGTTAAAGGTGTTTTTTTTGGGATCTCACCGTCGACGGGGTATTCGGTGTCGTCGGCGCACTCTATTGAAATTATATCATTAGGCTCGGGAAAAGTCCGTCGTCGACGGCGTCGAGAGCACTATCGACAGGCTCTATTGATTTGGTTCAATTTCCGGATTTTTGCGATTTCGATTAATTTCAAGCCTCAACGACATCCGTTCAATACATATAGACATAATTTTAAGTGATTAAATGATGTATTTATCACAAATAAACTTTCACAACACAAAACATCACACTTATATATAAATTCCAAGAGTTACAATATATGTTACATAACACACCTAAGTTTGGTATTCCCTCAACCTCAATACATTAATTCAGCGTCGCAATCCAAGCCACAACACTCAAAATGCTGAAAACAAAATATCTTATGCTTAGTCTCAACTATACATAGATCTAAAAGCATAATTCTAAACTAAAGCAAACATAAAGTTCAAATCAAATTACATACATAGACAGACATGTAGCAATATAAATCTATTATTCATCAGATTCAGTACTAGATTCTCCTCTAAGATCACCCATTGATTGCACATGAACGAAGAGGTTATAAAAGGGGCGGTATGGAAATTCTTCAGTAGAATCCTTTTCTATCAATTTCAACCTCCTCATCAGTCGTATCAAACTATCTTCTAAATGTCCAGAGTGAGAAAAATGTTCTTTCATCCTCCATTTTAGATGATCGAAGAAATCAGAGATATTATTAATTGCATTCATGACATTTTGTACCTCCTTCTCCAATTTCTTGATTCTGCGCAGAATCACCAGAGTCTTGTCAGGAACTAAGGGTTGAATTGGGAGTGAATTCAGAGATGCCTTATTTACCATAATAGTCATGTCATTCTCATCTTCATAAGCTGGGAATCTCTCAGTTGGGTCCAAAGGCTTCCAAGGTAGAAGTACCTTTTCCCAATTTTTGTAGGATACTTGGAACTGACTGCAAAGTGAGAAAATTATGTAAGGGTGTCCAAGCCCATAAGTTGATCCATGAACGATCAGGCCCAAAATCAACTTCACAATTATTAATCTAATATCGATCGACAGTCCCATTTGGATGCAGTAATTCAGAATAGAACTTTCCTTAGAAACTTTACCGATCTTCATTGTCGGTAACAATTTCGCAAAAATGAAGAAGTGCCAGTGTTTTGAAACAAGATTTAGGGGTGTTGTAAAAAAACTAACATACCTGTTTTCTTTCATTTCCCAGTCTTCAGTTTCATCCGTTAAATATTGGTAAATCTCATTCATCTGGTTTTTTATCGGGACGAAGTTGGAATAATGGCAGACAGGAACGTTCTCGATCATGTAAAATTCATTGATCCATGTAGGAGTGAAATTTATCCATCTACCTCGCACATAAATGACTCCCTGGTTGATTCCATGCAAATTTGCATAAAATTCCTTCACCACAGGAACAACCACGGCGGCGGTAGTATAACACAGCACTTCCCATCTTTGTCGCACTATCATCTCTTCAATTTTCGTAGAGGGATTATTCAATCCGTGATTTATGAATCCTCATTCCTTGATTAATCTTTTCTTCGTCAGTACCTAGTTGAAGATTCACTGCGCTTCCGCACTAATAAACTTTCTCCGATTGAACACTCGCATTATGGGATTATCAAGGGAATTGTACGCCATAGGAATGAATTTGGTGGAGTTTCACTTTGTTTTTGGGGGAAATATGAACTTAGGAATCGAATTTGGGAGTTTAAAAGGGGTGATTCCCGCCCAAAAACCGCCAAAAATCGCCATTCAAACTTAAGAAACCACCATCTCGCTGGTCTTGCCGTCGATAGGGTCGAGGGCGCCATCGGCAAGCCTTCTATAATTAATTGCCTGGACTCTCGAGAAAAACCTGCCGTCAGCAGCGTCGATGGTGTCGTGGGCGGCGTCCATGGCGCCGTCGGTGGCGTCGATGGTGTCGTGGGCGGCGTCCATGGCGCCGTCGGCGTCCAAGGCAAAAATTGCACAGTTCAGCTTTGGTAC
>NW_018219852.1:222636-223059 GCF_001263595.1 Phalaenopsis equestris
TAATCTTGACAAATGATCAGCAATTTGATTATCAGTTCCCTTTCTATCAATAACCACAAAATCAAATTCTTGCATCAAAAGTATCCATCTAATTAATCTTGGTTTGACATTCTTCTTTTGCATCAGATATTTAATAGCATAGTGATCAGTGTGCACAACACATTTAGCTCCAATTAAATAAGATCTAAATTTGTCCAAAACATGCCCAATGGCCATAAACTCTTTTTCTGTAACAGTATAGTTAATGTGTGCATCATTAAGAGTTTTACTAGCGTAGTATATAACTTTAAAAATCTTTTCATACATTTGTCCAAGAACAGCTCCAATAGCATAATCACTAGCATCACACATCAGCTCAAATGGTTTCTCTCAGTTAGGTGAAACTATAATAGGGGCTGTGATTAATTTTTTCTTTAATAACTC
>NW_018219852.1:223223-225001 GCF_001263595.1 Phalaenopsis equestris
ATAACTTGAATTTTTGCAGGGTCTGCTTCCATACCATCTTCTGAAATTTTATGCCCTAATACAATTCCTCCTGCAACCATAAATTGATATTTCTCCCAGTTCAGAACTAAATTAGTTCTTTTGCATAACTATAAAATTTTTTTAAGATAATTTAAGCATGCGTCAAATGATGTTCCAAATACAGAGAAATCATCCATAAATAATTCTAATCCATCATCAATTAACTTACTAAATATAGACATCATACATCTCTAGAATGTTGCAGATGCATTACATAATCCGAAAGACATTCTTTGAAAAGAAAAAATTCTAAAAGGACTAGTAAATGTTATCTATTCTTGATCCTCAGGAGCAATAGAAATTTGATGGTAACTGGTATATCCATCTGAAAAAGAAAAATATTTGTGCCCAGCAAGTCTATCTACCATTTTGGTCTAAAAAAGGTAAAGGGAAGTGATCTTTCCTGGTGGCAGTGTTTAATTTTCTATAATCAATGCAAAAATGCCACCCAGTAACTTGTTGATAGGTATTAATTCATTATTTTCTTTTCTTTCAACAGTCACTCCTTTCTTAGGAACACAATGAATTGGACTTACTCACGCACTATCTAAAATAGGATATATAATTCCAGTGTCTAACCATTTCAAAGTTTCCTTCTTAACTACTTCTTTCATCTTTGGATTTAATCTCTTTTGTGGATCAACTCTTGGTTTATATTATTCATCTAATATAATTCTGTGCATACAGATCGAATGACTGATTCTCTTAATATCAGCTAACGTCCAACCAGAAGCTTTCTTATATCTTTTCAATGTATCTAACAGTCTTTGCTCTTGCAAATCATTTAATTCTGAAGATATATTCACAGGTAATGTAGGTGAGTCTCCCAGAAGCACATACTTCAAATGACTATGCAATATTTTTCAACTCAAGTTCAGGTGGTTTTATAATTGACGGAAATAAATTCTTATCGACATTTTCTGTAATATCCAACATGCAAAATCTTTCCTAAAGTTAATCTAATTCTTCATTTTCTAATTTGTCCGAAATAACTTCATCACTATCTTCAAATTGTTCTTTCTCTTCAAAATGTTCTTTAAAATGTTCCTTCAATAAATGTTCAGTAATTTCCATGCGAAAACATTCATTGTCTCTTCCAACAGCAGGGTATTTCATAGATTTTGCAATGTTAAAAGTCACTTCTTGATCGTTAACTCTCATAGTTAATTCTCATTTTTTAACATCTATCATAGCTTTTCCAGTGGCTAAAAATGGTCTCTCTAAAATGATAGATATATCTAAAACAATGAAATCCACAAGAAAGATAAATTTATTAACTTTTACTAACACATCTTCTATAACTCCCTTAGGATATGTAACTGATCAATCCACTAATTGAAGAGTTACAGGAGTAGATGAGACTTCTCATAATCCTAATTTTTTGAAAATTGATGGAGGCATAAGATTAATGCTGGCTCTCAAATCACATAAAGCTCTTCCATAAATTTTTTTATCGATAGCACACGGTGTAGTGAAACTGCTAGGATCTTTTAATTTTTCTGGAAGCTTTTTCTGAATTATTGCACTACACTCTTCCCTCAGTGCAACAGTTTTGTTATTCATGAACTTCCTTTTCTTGTTCAGAATATCTTTCATAAATTTTACATAATTGGGCATCTGCTCTAAAGCTTCTACGAAGGGAATATTTACCGTTAACTTCTTAAGAATTTCTAAGAATTTGGAAAATTATTTATTCTGTTTGTGTTGCTTCAATCTTT
>NW_018219852.1:225679-227279 GCF_001263595.1 Phalaenopsis equestris
TAATTTCTTTGATATTGCAGCAATCTGCGAAGCTAACATAGATATTGCATCAGAATCATGGATACTAGCTACTCTTTTAGGATTTACCCTTTCAGAGGGCCATTGAAAATTGTTGGTAGCCATCTCTTCTATTAATGAATCAGCCTCATCAAAAGGTTTTGACATTAAAGAACCACCAACCGCATCATCTATAATCGATATAAGTGATCCCACTAATCTATTATAAAAAGTTTGAATTATCAACCAATCTCGTAATGAATGATGAGAGCATTTCCTAAGAAGATCTTTAAATCTCTCTCAAGCTTCGTATATTGACTCTCCATCAATTTGACAGAACGATGTTATGCATTTCTAAGTTTAGCATTTTTGGATGGAGCGAAACATTTGGATAGAAGTGAAAGTTCTCTTTAAGTTCTAATAGATCTTGGTGCTAACGAATTTAACCACATCTTAGCCTTATTCCTCAGTAAAAAAGGAAAAGTCAAAGTCTAACAGCATCGTTTGAAACTCTGTCATATTTAAAAGTAACACACAGTTCTAAAAAACTAGCGAGGTGTAAATTAGGATCTTCATTTGGTGTACCTCCGAATTGATTGTTTTGTACCATTTGGATAATAGCAGGTTCAAGCTCAAATGAAGTAGGGGTCTAGGTTGGTGTTCATTCTCTATTCCTTGATTGTTCATGTTGTTTTCCATTGTATCAGAATTTCTAGGTTCTCTTCTCAATCTTCTAATTTTTCTAACGGTGCGTTCTAATTCTGAATCGTAGGGTATAGGATTTTCAGATCCAAATTTACGCATACAATTTAAAATCAGTGCACAGTAAAACAATAAACTAAATATGAAAACAAGTTGCAATTCAAGTAAAAATTTTCTAATAATCCTAATTTGTCCATTACTCTAATTTTGATTCTTGTTTACTCCCAGACAGCGGCGCTAAAAACTTAACAACGACTTTATATATGATTAAAAATATAAGTATTTAATACTGCTGCTAAAAGATTTAATTCCGCTGCTAAAAGAAAGATTTAATTCCTCAGCAATTGTACCAAAACTTAATAGCAGTTATAGATTCGATAAAGATGGATGTATAAAATATTTAATAATTGTAAAGTCATACTTATCAACGCAAGTATACGTATCACTCAAGTAATATATGGCTCTTATGGAGTCCTAGATATCGATCCCACAGGGAGTAATATTAGAAGCTACGGACTAAGATTTTAGAAAAGCAATACTCAATCGTAAGAATGAAATTCAGATTGCTTATCTGTCACTAATTGGCAATTGAAATAAATATGTAATAACTCTTGAATAACTAATTATACTAATGAGGTTTTTAATGTGATATTCAATATATAAGAAAACATCATTCTCCTTGTCAAGAAATTAAATTAGTTCAATTTATATTGTTGTCAAATAGGAGCATATCATTTCTTTACCCTTTGGTCCAGGCATAAAAAATATTGACTAATCCTATGCTTGTTTACTGAATCTGCGGCTAGGCTGGAGGATACCAGCTCTCACTTTGGAGCTCCCACGTTCTCCTCACCTGAGGGCTAACATCTACACTTCAACACCCAAACGATAGGACCGAATT
>NW_018219852.1:227298-229517 GCF_001263595.1 Phalaenopsis equestris
CTCTAAAATCTCCAATTCTACGCCCGATAATTTTATTTCCCTTTTTATTTGCACCCAACTTCCAATGGCTTTGACCTCACTGAATCTTGGATGTAATCTTCACTTTAGTTGTAAAACTCAACATATTTTAACAAATAAATTGACCAGATTAAAAGTAAATTAAGATCAAAGTGAAAAGATCATCACAATTTCTTAAACATTTTCATGGCTTCACCAATTCAAATCACAATTTCACAAATCTCAAGACAAGGAGAAAAACAAAGAAATTTATTTAGATTTCATGGGGAAAACACAATAAAACTCAAAATTCATATATAAAATCAAAGTCATACAAACTACAACAATAAATAAATTTATCTCTAATTTCTCCTCAAGAAAACTCCTCGAAGTTCCTCTGAATCTCTTCCTTTCTTTACAGCACAGAGAATTCCTCTTCGAAGCGGCAAACAGGAAGAAAAATCTCACTTTCCCTCCACTCTTACAATCTCTCAAAGAATTCCTCACAATTTAGAATCTGCAGCAAACACTAATGGAACCTCTCCAACCTCCAGGACCTTTCTAACATCCAGGACCCCTCCGGCTCTCTCCAATTTTTGGCCAAAATCTTCTTTTAAAGTTGTGGATGAGCTTTCCCAAGAGTTGCCTAAGCACCCCTCCAAAATTCGTCCCTCCAAAATTCATCCTCATCTAATGCATTGTTGGACATAACGAGCTCACCGTCGGCGGCCTCAAGGGCGCCGTCGGCGGGCTTTCTAAGTGATTAATCATAAAATCTAGAGACTCAGCCCGCCACCGCCGTCGGGGCCGTTGGGCTCGCTGTCAACACCCTAGTTCAAATCTTCACATTTTGGTCCTTTTTCATTCCAAATTTGCTCATTTTTGCATCTATTTGTTTCATTGACCCTTATTCATCATTCCTGCAACAAAATATCAAAAATACATTTCTTTAAAGTGCAATATCATAAAAAACAACATAAAATAGTTATGAAAATCTCATCATGTTTTTCTTTGGTCAGAAGTCTTGAAGGCAGTTCAGGCTGAATTCTGCAAACGATTCTTGTATTTTCGGTGCAGCGATCTTCATCACTACAAACAGGTCTTTTCTGAGGATGACCTTGAGATCTTCAAATCCAGCTCCAAATTTGATGGTAGGAGCGAGATTACGGGCTTCGTGGCTCGTCTCCAATGACACTAATTCATCATTCCTGCAACAAAACATAAATAATACATTTCTTTAAAGTACAATATCATCAAAAATAATGTAAAATAGGTATGAAAATTTCAACATATTTTCCTTTGGTCAGAAGTCCTGAAGGCAGTTCAAGTTGAATTCAGCAGACGGTTCCTATATTTCTGGTGCGGCGATCTTCATCACTACAAATGGGGCTTTTCGAGGATGACTTTGAGATCTTCAAATCCAACTCCGAATTTGATGGTAGGAGTGAGATTACGAGCTTCGTGGCTTGTTGACAGCTTCCAGGAAAAGGTCAGCGTTGAATAGGCCATTACATTAGGCTTGAAAACAGAAAGTTTCGGGGTTAGCTATATGGCCAAAAACGTCGTAATTTTTAGTGCAAGCACTGAAAGTAGAGGCAAGCACTGAAAGTAGAGGTTGAAAGTAGAGGTTGATCCGTAGACCAGGCGGGTCTTAATTTATGGGAATTTTTTTTAAAGTTTGTTAAAAAATAATCAAGAGATGTAAAATTTAATTAATTTAAGAACATTTTAAAGTGTGCGTAGCACAACACAATTTGCAAAGTAGCAAATCAAATTTGGAAGGGAGATGTGAAGTATTTTAGGACCCAGTCTGGGACCCATTTAGTGGCAGACAATGCCCAGGTGGAATTAGTCTACCGACACACCTATTGGGGGTCCGACCCCACATGAAATTTTAAAAAGTCCTTAATGGCCTTCTGAACCCCTCAGTTTAATGATGGTTGAACAGTTAGTCCTGAAGTCTAAGGAATTAGTCGTACTTTCCCAAGACAGAAATGGGTAAAATATGCCAACAGAAGAAGGATAATTTGGTCAAAGAGGGATGACCAAAGGAAAATATGTTGAGATTTTCATACATATTTTATACTGATTTTGATGATATTGCACTTTAAAGAAGGATATTTTTTATGTTTTGTTGCAGTTATGATGAATTATGGTCATTGGAGCAAAAAGATGCAAAAACGGTGCAATTTGGAGCAAAAACGAGCAAGAAATGATATTTT
>NW_018219852.1:229594-229836 GCF_001263595.1 Phalaenopsis equestris
GAGATTACACTTTAAAGGAAGGTTATTACACTTTAAAGGAAGGTTGTTTTTATGCTTATTTTGTAGGGCTATATGTTAGGAACGCAACTGAAATGGGGTGGGGCGAAACGGAGCGAAACGGTGGAGCTGCGTAGTCTGCACTCCGACGGCGTCAAAACGGCGCCGACGGTGAGATTTATCCGAAAAGACCGAAAAATGACAGAAAAGCTCGCTGACAGGGTCCTCGAGCCCGTCGCGAGCGC
>NW_018219852.1:230908-233063 GCF_001263595.1 Phalaenopsis equestris
TTTTTAATATCTCAAAATTCTCCAAACCAATTCATTCTAAAAGGGTTATATTTAGAATTAATATTTGCTTTTAGGAGTAGTTATTAGTTGTGTTTAACTTAAGACTTACATTTAGGAGTATCTGTTAGTAAAACCTCTTAAATCGTACTTCCAAATTAAGGACTAATATTAGTAGATTAGAATTTGACTAAGGACCTCTTACCTCGCTTCCTTGTGGGATCGATAAACGGGACTCCACTAGAGCCCTGTATTACTTGAGTGATACGTATACTTGTGCTTGAAATTGTGACTTTATAAAATCATTATAAATATATAAATATGGGTTCATAAATTCTTGAATCTATAAAGTCGCTTTCAAGTTTTTGGCGCCGTTGCCGGGGAAGCTTCAGTAAGAACTTTAGGAGAATTTTAGTTGAAGTAATTAAGCTAAGATTTGGAAAACTATAGTGTCGTAAAAATTGTTTTGTGTGAAAAGTGTTTTTATATGAAAAAGTGTTAAAAAAAAAACTATTTGTGTGAAAAATAAGGTGTTCGTGAAAATGTTTTATTGTGTTGAATATATTTCATCTATTATTTATTTGATTGTTAATGTATTGTTTGTTGTGTTGGGTATGCAAAACAAAGGATTTGCAGGACTTGTGCCTTATGATCCCAAATTTAAAAAAAAGAAAAAAATAAAAATACAAAGAGGAATCGAAAAACTAGAAATGGAAATGGAAAAATTTCAAAATAATAACTTGGAAAATCATCATACTTCATTGAGGGATTACGTAAATCCTACGACAGATGAAATTCACTCAAGTATACAAAACTCTGTCGTAGAAGCTGGCACGTTTGAAATAAATCATGAGATTATCCAATTGGTGCAAAATAATCAGTTTGGGGGAACTCCTTTGGAGGATCCCTATTTACACTTATCAAATTTTATAGAATTTTGTACTATATTTCGTTATAACGGTATGTCAGACGATGTTGTCACACTAAGGCTTTTTCCTTTCTCACTAAGGGATAAGGCTAAAATGTCGTTATACTCATTAACACCTGGCTCTATTAAAAATTGGGAGGAGTTAACTCAGAAATTCCTAACTAAGTATTTTCTACCTTCAAGGACTACTAAACCTAGAAAAGATATTATCTCATTTTGTTAGTATGAAGGGGAATCAATATACCTAGCCTGGGAAAGATTTAAGGAACTCCTAAGAAAGTGTCACACCATGCTCTGCCCGATTGGTTAATCATTCAAACTTTTCACAATGGGTTAGTAGGATCCCTTAGATTTATAATTGATGTTACTGCTGGCGGATCATTAATGTCAAAATCATTTGATGCTAGCCTGGGAAAGATTTAAGGAACTCCTAAGAAAGTGTCACACCATGCTCTGCCCGATTGGTTAATCATTCAAACTTTTCACAATGGGTTAGTAGGATCCCTTAGATTTATAATTGATGTTACTGCTGGCGGATCATTAATGTCAAAATCATTTGATGAAGCGTACCCGTTAATTGAAAATATGGCTGCGAACGAATTCCAATGGCCCTCTACAAGGTTAAATTCTAAAAAAGTAGCCAGTATTTATGATACAGATGAGATTTCAATTCTTGCATCTCAAGTTGCTGCAATATCAAAGAAGTTGGACCAATTTGGAATGAATCAAACTCAATTTACTCGAGTAAGTGACGAAAGTTCATTAGGGCATATGATTGATTCTAAGTTATCACATGATACTTTAAATACCATAAACAACCCTTATTCTAACTTTTACAACCCAAGTTGGGAGAACCACCCTAATTTTAACTGGAATCATACTACTGACTGTAGAAACCAACAATTGGAAAATAATCATGCAAATCCTAATGGGAGTTGGAATAATCAAGGGAACACAAACCATTGACATTCATATCCACCAGACTCTAACAATGATCAACAATTTGAGAATAAGAAGAGGTCTATGGAAGAAGTGGTATTGCAAATGGGAAACCAACTGCAAAGTCAAAATGCTTCGATTAAAAATATAGAGAATCAACTCGGACAAATTGCTAATTCACTTAGCAACATTGAGATCAACCAAAAAGAGAACACTAATGAACAAGTAGAAGCTGTCCAATTAAAAAGTGGCAGAAAGATAGAGGATGTGGTTAGAAAAGAGAAAGAAAAG
>NW_018219852.1:233195-236445 GCF_001263595.1 Phalaenopsis equestris
CTCAAAGACTTAGACAACATGAGTTGGATAAAACATTTTCAAAGTTCATGGACGTACTTAAGAAGTTAACGATAAATATTCTTTTCGCTGAAGCTTTGAAACAGATGCCAAGTTATGCAAAATTTATGAAGAATATATTAAACAAGAAAAGGAAATTTGGGGATTACGAGACAGTTGCACTAAGTGAGGAGTGCAGCGCTATACTTTAGAAAATTTTTCCTCGGAAACTTAAAGATCATTGTAGCTTTTTCAATTCCTTGTGTAATTGGAAAAAGATTATGTGGGAAAGCTTTATGTGATTTAGGATCGAGCATTAATGTGATGTCTTTATCTATATTTAAAAGGTTAGGTTTAGTCGATATTTCTCCCACTACTATAACTCTTCAGTTAACTGCTCGATCTATTATTTATCCAAAAGGAGTTATAGAATATGTGCTTGTTAAAGTGGATAAATTTAATTTTCCTATGGACTTTATTTTATTAGATATGGAGGAAGATAAAGAATATCCCATTATTTTGGGGAGACCTATTCTTATTACTGGACAAGCTATGATAGTTGTGCAAAACGGAAAATTAACTATGAATATTAATGAGCATGAAACCACTTTTGATGTTTTAAAGGCTATCAAATATCCAGCTGAGAGAAATGATTATGATTGTTTTCGGATAGATGAAATTGATTATCTAACTAAAAATCATTTCCAAAAGAGTTTTGAAAATAAGTTAACAGATGAGATCGAAATGGACTTTCATGATGAGTCTAAAATGTTGTTTAAAGAAGACTGTATGTATGTTCAGGAGAGGTGTGAAACGATAGACGTTACCAAAAATAGTAAATTTTTAATTCCATCTGTTGAAAAATCTCATGACCCTAAAATGAATTTATCTCATACAATTTTAAAGCCTATCTATATGGTGAATTCATATACACCACCAGTCCATATATCTTCATATTCGACTCAATCACAAGATGAATCTGCATTGAATGATGAAATCAGTAAAAGATCTCCTATGAAAGAGTTATTCAAAGTCACTGAATGGCATATTCCGTGGTATACGAACAAAATGAATGAGATTTTGATGTTGGGGCAGATTATTAATGCAATTAACAGTTACACCCTAGAGATTTTACCTAGTGACTCTGAGATAAATCCTAAGGAAATGAATTATGAGCAATTTAAAATTATTGAACTGATATTTAGAAGAGAATTCAAGGATTTGTTTCAAAAGAGCTTTGATTTGAGAGATAAGGACAAGGAAATTGAAAGATCAACTGAAGAAATTCCTTAAGAATTGGAAGATAATTTGAAACAGAAGAGTAACATAGAAGATATTGATCTAGAATCTGAATTATCTAGAGAAAATCTGATCCAAAATTTGGGAGATCATGAAGTATCATATAAAGATCCATTTCTTATAAATTTCAAGGATGATATTAATATGCAAATTGAGAAAATTACTAGAAGAATATTGGATCTAGAAAGAAATATGAGGAACAAGGATATCAATCAATATGAAAAGGAAGAGCTGAAAGAAAAATTTAAATTCGAGGACTTTGTAGGAATCCCTGGATCTGGAAAAAATTGGGCGATTGATTAAGGATTACTTACTTGGAATTTTGATCCAGGTGGAATCATTTGTCGGGCTAACGACGTTAAATCAAGCGCTTTATGGGAGGCAACCCATAGTTATCTGTGTGGTTTGATTTATTATGCTTAAGAGTCATGATTGTTAAGAGTCATGATTTATGCTTAAGAGTCATGATTGTTAGTGTTGCATTGTGTTTGTTTTAGTGTGGATTGTCAGTTTGCTTGATATTTGGTAGATGTTTGGATTGTAAGTGGTTTGATTTACTTTTTGTGTGTCATAAAGGAGATGATTCCTTAAATTCTTATTATGGTTAGACTTGTATGTTCTCTTGTAGTAGTTGGATTGACGGGTCCACTACAACTTGGGTCTCACATGGACTTAAGTTTTACAAAAGACATTTTGAATTTTTACAGTGATAATTCCATCTCAATTTTGTTACTTCCTTTCTTGGACTTTGTTTTCATTTGATAAGAGTCACGAACCTATTTGATGAGTAACTTGTGGATGATCTTACATTATCCTTATAACTGCTAGAGGTGCTTAATTATTGGGATATGGTGATGTCTGGTGTTGGTGCTTGAGAACCAATATATCGGGGATAATATTATATTTGGGATTAGAATCTATAAAATCATTTATAAGCACCCAATATATTTGTGTAGGGATTCCGTTAGAAATTGGAAGTAAGTTAGTGAGATGCGATGAGATGAAGGAAGAATTGACCTCATTTATCTTGTTTGCATGTTTATGTTTGTGTTTGTGTTACAATTTATAAGAATTGAAGAATGTATTTATACTTTAATGCTGATACATGTTATGCTAGTTAGAACTTTGTTTAGTTAATTTCATTCTGGCATGTTTAGTTTAGATTTACTTTCTACTACATGTTTTCTATCATAATAAATAATTGCAGATGTTTTTGATAGAAATTTGTGGTAGATAGAATTTTTAAATTGTTTTTCTTCCTACTTATATTTTCTACACTAAATGTTATACATGGTAAAAATTAATTTTGGGGGTGGGAAGAAAAATAAAATTTTACAGTGAATACACTTCCTTTTAGTTTAATATTATTGCATGTATGTTTTAGGCTAGATTTACTTTCTTATGATGTCATTCTATCCTGATTATGCATGTATATAAATTTGATAGGATATTGTAGTAGTAAGTAGATTCAATTTTTACTTTTTCTTCCTACTACAGTTTATAGAATTAATTGCAAAATATTTAAAAATTTAAGTTTGGGGGAGAAAGAAAAATAACTTTCAAAGTTAACTTTATTTGTCCTCGGTAACCTGTATTTGATTTGATATCACTTTTAAAATAACTTGTGGCATGTGGTTTAATCTTTAGATTACTATAACTTTGATTTTAAGAATGTTAGAAAAATAATTTAATTAAAATCCTTTGTGAAGAAACTGTTCTAGAGTTAAGATATTTTGTAGGAAACTTTAGGAAAATGATGTTGCTATTTATGGTAGAAAGGAGTTGAATATTTGAAAAGCTAAGATTCTTAGATTTATACTTATTGAGAATTGAGCTTTAATTGAAACCTTTTTCAAACTAATACTTACACTTTTAAAAAGCGAAGGAAAGTTTTGAGTTTTGGACTTTAAAAAGAGGATAATGAAATTCAAAATTATTAAAGGTCTATCCAGAT
>NW_018219852.1:236535-247724 GCF_001263595.1 Phalaenopsis equestris
ATCTTTTACTAATAGTGTTCTCATGAAGTTCCTATCATTTGAATATTCTAAGTGACTTGATATTACAACATATAGTCATTCTTGAAATGAATGGAAAACTAGAACTCTTAAACTTGATGACTAGATAATCTTGTATCTACAGAGCTAATTTATTTATATGAATTTTTTCTGAAAATCTCACTATGATATTTACTTAAATCAATCTTATAGTATTTCTGAATTAAAAATTTACTACAATAGATCATAACTTTTATGTAGTACTAAAATTACTTGAGGACAAGTAATAGTTAAGTTTGGGGGATTTTGACCAAAGGAAAATATGTTGAGATTTTCATACCTATTTTATACTGATTTTGATGATATTGAACTTTAAAGAAGTGTATTTTTGATTTTTTGTTGCAGGTATGATGAATTATGGTCATTGGAGCAAAAAGATGAAAAAACAGTGCAATTTAGAGCAAAACGAGCAAGAAATGATATTTTGTCCTGTAACCTTTCGATAAGTCTTTGGATGCTTAATCTCTTTTACACTTCTTGCATATTTTTGAATGAGATTACACTTTAAAGAAATGTTGTTTTCATGCTTATTATTTTGTAGGGTTATCTGTTAGGAACGCAACGGAACTGAAATGGGGCGAAACGGGGCTAAACGGTGGAGCTGCGCAGTCTGCCCGCCGACTGCGCCCAAACGGCGCCGGACCCAGCCAAAACGGCGCCGTACCCAAGAAGACCGAAAAATGACAGAAAAGCTCGCCGACAGTGCTCTAAAGCCCGCAGACAGCGCCCGGGACGACTATGCACCAACTTTTGGCGGTTATGGGCGGAAATTCAATGTATTTGCACGCTTTTTGGAAGGGTGCTTGTGGCAACTCTTCATACTTCGTCCGTACACTTTAAAAGAACAAATTTAGGTTAGAAAAAGAAGGATTTGTGTGAGAGGAATGTTAGGAAAAATGTGTAGAAAGTTTAGGTTTCTTAGAATAGGAGTAGAAATGTAGATTTCTACCCTTTTGGAGACATTGGAGAAAGGATTTTGAGTGAATTTGTAAGGAGATGTTTTAGCATTACATGGATCGACGGGAGACTTTGTGGGAGAGAGTTTCTTCTTTCTTTCAAGGGAAAAAGCTAAGTATTGTGTTCTTCATTATCTTATGATTTTGTAAACACTTATCTAGTGGATTTGCTTTGGTTAAATGAAGTTTCTGTTGTGTTTTCTTCGTGCTTTGTGATGGGCTTCTTTTACTCTCTTCTTGTTTGGAAATAATGGCATGAGAAGATTATGCCATTGTTTTCATTTTACATAATGAGTAGAACTCATGTTTAGGATTTTATGATGCATGTTAGAAACGGATCTAATTATCAATGTGATGGTTTTTACTTGCACTTTTTTTATATTACAATAAAGGTCTGTTGTAGTGTTAAAATTCGTTGTAATTGCATTAAGACTCGAGAGGCTGTGTAATTCTCAACAAAGTAGAACCACATTCAGATTCCATGGATGGTTAAGTTCATGGGAGTTGAATGCAAATAAATAGGGAAATATACTTTGATGGACGTAGAATTGGAGATTTTAGGATGACAGACTAAAATCCTCAATTCGGTCCTATTGTTTGAGTACTGAAGCGGAGATGATAGCCCTCAGATGAGGGGAATGTGGGAGCTCCGAAGTGAGAACCGGTATCCTCCCAGCCTAGCCACGGATTCAGTAAACAAGCATAAGATTAGTCAATGTTATTTATGCTTGGACCAAAGGGTAAAGAGTATGATTGCTCCTATTTGGCACATACAATATTTAATGCATCTCATTCCTTTACATTATCCAACTCATTACATAAGAATAGTAGTTTTAATATCTTAAAATTCTTCAAACCAATTCATCAAAAAAGGGTTATCTTTAAAATTAATATTTTCATTTAGTTATAGTTACTATATTTACATTTAACACTTGCATTTAGGAGTAGTTGTTAGACAAAATATCATTTTAATCGACATTCCAACTTAAGGACTAATTGTTGTAGACTAGAATTTAACTAAGGACCTCTTACCTGGCTTCCATGTGGGATCGATAAACGGGACTCCACTAGAGCCCTGTATTACTTGAGTGATACATATACTTGCGTTTGAAATTTTGACTATAAATTGTTACATATGTAAAGTCACTGTCAAGGGACATGTACATATTACCGATGGTGTGAAGATAATATTTCTTGATTTTTATGGAGAGAAGAGCAAATCCTCAGTGGAGTCACCAGAAGCTGTCGACACTATTTTTGGTTGGAGGAGTTGCCCGTAAGAAGATGTCGGACACCTTGTCGGTCACCGGAATCAAAATCACGTCGCCCACTTCGGAAAGACATTTTAATTTACAGATATATATAGTTTTAGAAAAATATGAAATCAAACGAACCTCATATTTTTTATAGTTTAAATTAAAGAGTGTTATATCTCAAATTCTGTATCTGACTCGAAGGATAAACCCAAGACATCAAGATGAGGCTCAATCAAATAAACTAAGGAATATATGACATCCGTTTGGTCTGCGAAATTTTCGTATTTGCTGACAAGTTCCCCTATTTAATATAAAGAATTAAATAGGGCTTATACTAAGTTGGGTTCGAGAAAAGCTTCCTATAAGGGCAAGCCCTATAGTTAATTACATGTTAAATGACCAAAGTCACCTAAGAAGACCTCGATAAAAATCAAGAAATATTATCTTCAATGAGTTTCAAAGGATAGGACTTTTCAATGAGATCGAACGTAGAGGTGTGAAAGGGGATTGGTTCAAATTTGGAACATTTTGCTGTAGAGTCCAAAGGAGGAAGAACTAGGAGATGTCATGAATCCAGAGGGGAACCTCGGTGACTTCCCAAGCTATCCTAATGTTTGGCTTCAGTTTTTGAAGAGAAATATTAAGGTATTTCATCCTGTCAATTTTATTAGTTAGGGCTTACGTTAGTGTGAAACGATCACACAAATAGCCTGGAAGATATGAGGATTTAGGCCGTGACAAACAACAACCTCGGAATCCTAAGACGAGTTAGGACTTATATTGTATAACAGGGCTATACAAAGGCTTAAAGATAAGATGACGATTTATGTTGCATAAGCAAGCAACCTCGAAGTCCTATGGCTTTGTTGTTTAAGTCTAAGGAAGGAAGATTGATTTAGTTCGGGAAGATAGGTTCTACTGTTGAAGATGGTCGTGCTGTCCACCATGCTAGCTCCAAGCTCCTTGCTGCAACGAGTTTGAGTTTTCTAGTGTGTCAAGTTATAATTTCAAATTAGGTGACCCTATGGTTGAAGTTCTTTAAATTTTATTATGGGTATATTAAAGTTGATTAAAGCGACAATACGGTTCCCTCGTTCTGGCATCACTATTTTTTATTGGATTCACTTAGTACAAATGAATTTACTAAACTCAACTTAATGAGTTCCATAATTTCATTTAGACCGTGGTAAGCCTCGTTAGCAACCGTAGGTTACCTCCTCCGAGGAATTTCCGATCATCTGATAGAGATGTCTTAATTTAGGTTGAGTTGTAGTTTTGTGTGATGTTTGTTATTAAATTTTGAGTTGTTTTATATTTTGAATATTGTGGGGGTGAATTTTATCTTGGTTGATTTTAATTTTGGTTTTGATTTTGTGGCTGTCCTAATAGTTTTAGTTTTATGCACAGTGGTGTCATTTTTTAGCATGCAAATTTGCAGGTATAAAAGTATTGTAAGAAAGTACATGAAAGATAACGCTAAAAACTGTAAAAGAATACCTGATGAGTCTTCTCGTTTCACCTCTTGAAACTCAAAATGTATGTTAAGACAATTTATATGAAACAGGGAAGTAAATCTCTGAATTAGCCAACATATCTAAAGAAAGAATCAGGTCCGTGCTACTCTCTCGCTGCCTGGTGGAAAATTCTGAGCTCTTTTAAACTTATTATGTTCCTTAATAATTCATCCTATAAACACTCTAATGCTCAATGAACATTGATGTCTCAATTATCTCTAAGAATAAGGTAATTATCATCTGTAATTTAATTTTGAAGGTTATGTGGGTGAAGATCCTTAAATAGGCAAGTTAGTGTTATTGGAACGCTTAGCCAAATTTTGGTTCTAATTAGGCTTGTAGTGTTTGAAAGATGTCTTAATTTTAATTGATATTTACTTTTCTAATCCTCATTGAAATGAAACTTGATTTAACTTAAGTCACTACTAAGCCATTAAAACCTAAGTGAGTGTCTTAGTTTTGAAAAGGTTAAGCTTTAGGTGGTCAGAAATCATGATTTGAACTTTATTTAAAAATCAAAATAGGGATATTAAATTGATTAATTATTAACTTCAAAAGTCAAACCCCTAAGTCCGGGGTTCATTTTATTTTAATAAACTTCTAAATTTTAATAACTTAGAAATCTATTAACTTATCTTTTCAACTAAGAAAGTGAGATTGGTTTCTACCAATTAACCCCTTGTGTTTTAAACATCAAATTAAGATCAGAGGTTGCCCATTTCCCTCCTCGAATTAAGACTAAATGTTAATTAAGGCTAAATTTCTAAAATTACACATTTGCCCCTAAGGCGCTAACACCTCATAATTTGTCAAATTCAATTCAAATGACTTTGAAATTTTTATCCTACCTCATTCATGGGTCAATTAAGATATCAAAGGAGAACATGTAAATTTTCAAAATTTAATTTAATTTATACAATTATTTTCATGCAAAAGTAGGATTTTTCAAAGAAAATTCTTAACTTGACCAAGGTAAATCCTAATCCCTTGAAATTCTTACTGAAGGTAGACCTAGACTAGAGAAGCCTTTAGACCAAACTTCATGATTTTTTGAATTTTATTTGAGTTACTATAATTATATAAATTTCTGGAGTACTTGTTAAATATAAAATAGTTTAAATGTGAAAAATTTTTTTACAAATCTTCCTAAGGTCAGAGAACTCAAAAGAGAAAATTTAATATTTTTTTGAGTTTTATTTGATTTATTGGAATAATTTTTATTGAAAACCCATTTTCAGCCTAAAAAAATTATTTTTAAGCTTTGAAATTTAGTATCTTTATTTAGAAAATCAGGAAAAATATTTAATTGTTCCTAAGTGCTTAGGAAGTAATTTAGAACATTTCCATGAATTTTATTACTTTTGTAATTTTTATGGATTTTTAATTATTTAAATATTTAAAATAGGCTAAAAATCAAGTTTTTAATTTAAACTCTATTTTATTTTTAGAAAATATCCCTGATCATAGAGAACTAACAAAAAACAAGTTTTATAATTTTTCAAGTTATATTTTTGTTATTAAAAATCATTTTAGTGCTAAAAATATTGTTTATCTTTAAAAATCAATTTAAGTTACCAAATGAACTCAAGACAGTTGGAATTTTTATGGTGAGTTTTTTGGATCCTAAACAATAGTGGAGATCAAAAATCAAGTCATTTTGTTGTTTTTATTTTTTAAAATTAATTATCTTAGTGATTTAGGGTTTGTGAAGATTATGTGAATTTTGAATGACTTGGCTTATGAGAAATTTTTCTCAAGGCTCTTTGGTCATCATAAACCTTCCAAATTTTTCTTGGAGTTTTCTAGGCAACATGCTAATTTCCATGATTATTTTAAGCAAATAATGCACATAAAATTGAAAAATATAATTTTCTGTCTAGGGAACTCCTCTGACTTTAGAAAAATCAGGGAATGTTCCCTAAGACAGAGGCAACAACATGCTAAAATTTCAAGTCATAGTGTGATTACTACATGCATGGAGAATCAAAACATCCAAATCAGTATTTAATTAATTAAAAATAAAATATGCATCAAATGGACTCCAAATTATTTTCACATTGTTCTCCTTTGTTCTCTGAGTAAGAAAATATTTTTATTTTATTTTTGTGAGTTTTCTACACCAAGAGATGGATTTTTAAAGCTATGGAAAATTTTCTGATTTTTTAAATCCCTATTTATCTATTTAAACGCGCAGCGCCACATCAACCTACGGCGGTTCCGAAGCTCCACGTGGCACGCTCCTATTCGACGCTACCGTCCACCTCAGTGCTGGCTCGGCCCGCAGTTTATGTTCTGAAGCGTTGTTCGGCTTCATCTCGACCGTCCATACGATATACGCTTGATCGAACGACGCTCCGTCATTGTCCCCGATAGCCTAGCCCGAGAACCGTCCATCTTCTAGCCTTAAGACCTCTCTCATTTCTTAACCAAATTGAATGAAATTTTTTTTTAAAACACTCGTCTAGACTAGAGGAACATATCAATACAATTATGATGCCATGAAATCAACTCAAAACAAATGGAGAGTTCAAATAGGCCCGGGAGGAAGAGAAGTTTTATACCTTTGCTCTGAGAAGTGAAGCTTCGATCAGAGAGTCTTGGCACGTTCGTTGTGATCTAAAGAGGCTAGGGATTGAGTCTCTGGTCTTGGTGTAAGGCCTAGGTATGATTTCGATCGTGGCCGGATTTGGGTGTTGGTCTAAAGCTATGGTAGAGGCTCTGTGAGATGGGAATTTGATGGGGCTAAAGCTTCTTTCACTATTGTGAAGGTGTGGGTGAATTTAATTTGAGTCTGGTGGACTGTGGAGATGTATTGGGCTCTGTCTTAGTTTCCGGCAAGATTTCGAGCTCAAAATTGAACTCTGACAGTGGAAATTGCTGAGGGAAAATAGTTGGAATGCACTGAGGGGGTCTTAGGGAAGCTCTGTGGTCAATTTGGAGAGGTCTCTCTAAGAAAATTTCAGCACCCCTTCCCATGGCCGTGTGAGGTGCTTTTTATAAAAATGGCTAAGGGGTGGCTGCATGGCCAATTAGGGGGGGCATTGTGCTGCTTGGGTGGAGGGCAGAGGAGCTTTACAATTTAATTTGGTTGAGCTGGCCTCTAGGTTTGATTGCCGGTCATGGCAAGGGGAGGTGGCTAGGTGCTTAAGACATACAGGGGAATCTGTCAAAGCAATTTAATGCAATCGGTTTTAGTTTTGGTAAGGGTATCTTAAGCATGTGTATTTTTGAAAATAAGATCCTTTATTTTGGGAGACTTTTGGTCCATGGCTCATCTAATTTGGGTTAAATGGGTTTTGGCCCGGTCTTAGGGTCTAACCAATGGCTGAGGTGGAGTTATTTTGATGACTTTGGGGTAGTTGGGCCATCTTTAATGCATGGGTTTAATGTGGGTCCAAGTAATCAAAGTTGGGTTTGGGCTAGGATAGCCATGTCAATTGACCCAATTGATTGATCAACATTGTGTAGATGGTTGTTATGAAGATGTTTGGTGAAGGGTTGAAATGATTTTGAGTTCAATTGGTAGGTCAATTTGAGGGATTTTTGAAATTTGGCCAAATTGGGCATGTTGGGTTAGGAATGGGTCTAGGTTGGGCTAAGTCCAAATTAAATGGTCCACATGATCAAGGGAGATGTTGTGAAGATTTTTCATGAAGGTATAGAGTGGAAATTTTGGGGTTAAGGCTCTCAATTTGGTGAGATTTTGAGACATGGTCAATTTGGGGTAAATTTGGGGCTTTTTGGACTTAGGTTGAAAGCAAATGAAATTGAGGCTTCCACAAGGCCAATTGAAGGTCTAGTATGATGTATGGGGATGTTATGAAGGTTCTTTAACACAAATTGTGGCAAATAGAGTAGGCCATGGGTTCAATTTGGTGGAACCAAGTCATAGGGCCAAAATTGGGTTTTTAGTTTAGCTCATGGACCAATTGAGCTTGGATTTGGTCTATATTGGTCACATGAAGGGTGAATTTAAGTTTAGATATGAAATTGGGGTAAATTGAGACCAATTGGATAGGCATTTGAGGTAATTTGGGGAAAATATGGGTTTTTAAAGGCAATTTTGGGGTTTTGGCCAAAGATGGTCAAATTGGGGCATGCGATAGTTAAAAAAAAATTGGGTCATGCGATAGTTAAAAAAAATGAAATTGGGAATAGTTGGGGGGTTTAGGGAATTTTTGGGATTTTTTCGAATTTTTGGTATTTGGGGTAAAGAGGGGTATTTTGGTAATTTGGCCAATTTTGGTGATTTTGGGTAGTTTGGGTGTTTCGGTAGAGTTGGAATGCCAACCACCATCAATAAGCCTTGGACCAATGGAAACCCCATTTTGGGTCCTCTATGTAGTGGTCTTAGCTAAACCCTAGCCTAGGGCTAATGGGTTTAGGGGACCACCTACATGAGTCTCCCAAAAGTATCAAGGGACCAAAGCCTTGAAGTTTAAGTATATAAGATTGTGAGTGATTGTGAGTGCAAGTATGTACATTAAACCCTAAACCAACCACCAGGGTCAACCCAGGGTCAACCCTAAGGTCCAGCAGTTTTAAGGAGACTCTCCTTGAGCTCCCCCATAATGACCCTACCTGCTAAGTGCTAGAGTTTAGGACCAATATGTGGAAATTCAAGTCGAGTAAAGAGAAGTGTAGAATTTCTAATGGTGAGGGTTCCTTGTCTAATTTTCTAAGAGTAGTCAATAGGAAAGTCTTATGGCTAGATCTTAGGCTACTAAAGCGGAAAAACTAAACCTCAACCAAAAGTGAGGTCAACACCAGAAATACTCCCTATGACTATTTTCTTACTTTGCAAAAAAATCAAAAATTTGATCCTAAAGGAAAATAAGAATTTTAACTTTTAATTTATATATATTGGGATACTACGCAAGTATACGTAGCATTATCAAGTAATATAGAACTTTTTTATTAAAGCCTGAATATCGAACCCATAGGGAGAATACGCAATATGCACTATTGAACAAAAAACTTTCTAGTTTTAATAGAAAGATAATTATCTAAACTAAAGATGATTTTTGCAGTAATAAAAATTTAAATATTTTTTGCATTTTCAATATTTTGATAGAACAATAACAATTTAAAAAGATAACTAGATTTTTTGTACAAGAGAAGCACTAAATATAAAAATATCTTTCTTCTTGTTATGAATCAGTAATAAATTAGTAATAAGTATAAGAATTCTCTTGTGGAAGTATTCTAATTGTGCTGTGTCAAAAAAGAGCAATAATATTCTTTACTCTTACTAGAGATGCTATAAAGAACATTGACTAATTTAAAGTTTAAATAATCTTAAAGATGGGTTATGTGCAGAGAGGATACTAGCTCTCACTTTAGAGTTTCCTCGATTCCCTCCACCTAAGGGCTAACATCTCGTATCAGAACCTAAAATAATAAACCAAGTTGGGTGCTTTAACCTCACTTTAAAGTCCTCTAACTCTACAACCTTCAATGAATATTTCCCTATTTATTTGCACTCAATCATATGAACTACATTCTCATTCATACAATCTCATGTGATTCTTTCCAATTGTTAACTGAGATGATACCAGCCCGGTTCTTACATGTTCTCACAACAAATTTTAACATCTGGATTGGCCAAATCAAGAAGTAAATAAAGTGCATGAATTTAAATCATCACAACTTCTTCCATCATTGAAGATCAATACTTTTCACAACTTCCATCCAAAACTTAATTACTTATTATTTTAAGAAAAAAAATAAAGAAAACTACTCAGAATCCATGGAGAAAATAAAACCACACTTTAGTTTAAAAAAAGAAATCATTGTCGAACCAACAACAAGTCTCAATTAAAACCAAAAGCAGTCTCAAAACAAAAAGATAAAAAACTTAGCTCAAGTCCTCCACCAAACTCTTGAAGTTCCTTTGATTTTGTTCTCTTTACAATCACTCAAAATAAAATAACAAAAAGGATTAAATAAAAGTAAATGTAGTGCTTGAAAATCTCTCCAAACTAACTCCCTAAATGAGAACTTTCAAAACTTTTCAATACTTTCAGGACCTCTTTCAAAGTCCCAATCTTCTTTCTTTTATAATTTTCCAAAAGGTGCCTTGGTTTCTCTTCAAAATATGTCAAAAGGTGTCTTGGTTTCTCTTCCAAATATGTCTAGATTCGATGTATTTCTCCAAGAGATGCATCATTTTGTGATAATTTTTGTCCATGGTGGTTATAAGGTGCCTCAAAAACAATAGGTGCCTCAAAAACCTCTTCAAAATTCACAGAAACCGAATTTACTCGTCCAATAATGTCCACTGGCGCTTAAGTGCGGGGCCTCTGGTGCTTAGGCGCGATATTCTCTTTTTAACCGGCGCTTAAGCGTCGGATCTGGCGCTTAGGCGCCTAACCGGCGCCAAAACTCTTTTGCACATTTTTCACCTTTTTGCTCCAAATTTGATCCTTTTTCACTCTTTTAAGCATATTCCCCCCTTTTTACCTGTATCTACAAGAAAAACCCAAAAATACCTTCCACTGAAGCGTAATATTTCAAAAAACAGATATAAAAATGTGTTTAAAAACACTATATATTTTAGGTGTATCAGGCGCCAGGGCTCATGATGGGGGAGAAGATCTTCCATGTGACAGAGGAGATTTGGGAGCGGTCTGTCTTACAACAGAGAGGAAGGGACGCAGGTCGATTCGCGAATGGGAAGGGGCAGCGTGAGCGAGAGCTTAGGTTTAGAGGTTTAAGACTTAGGGATTTATGTGAAAGAAGGATATTTTTTTTATAAAAAATTTTAATATTCAAAATTCTCCAATTCGTGCGTGCATGGAACCACATTAAAATAGATGTTAACCCTGAGTAATTTTGATGTTCTGGACGCATCGGCGTGATCCGTTTCGTCATCCAGGGTCGTCTAGACAACTTCGTCGACGATCAGGTTAAAAATGCGTCAAAATTTGATTTTCATCAAAATTTTGGTTTGAGCTTAATTGATTGATCAAGATTATGTGGATGACTGTCGTGATACGTTTAGAAAATATTTGGAGTGATTTTGAATTGATTTGAATGGTCAATTTGAGGAATTTGGACATCTAGTCAAATTTGGGGATGTTGGGTTAGACTTGAGTCTAGGTTGGGTTATATCCAAATTGATGGTTGAGAATGGTCTATGGGAATGTCGTGAAGAGATTTCAAGATCAATTGGGTGTCAATTTTGGGGTTAGGGCATTCAATTTGGTGAAATTTGGAGAGCCAATTTAGGGCAAATTTGGGGATTTTTGGACTTGGGTCAAAATGAAATGAAATTGAGGCTTCACCAAGGCCAATTGAAAGTTTAA
The DNA here is from genome assembly GCF_001263595.1 of Phalaenopsis equestris. Lineage (NCBI taxonomy): Eukaryota > Viridiplantae > Streptophyta > Magnoliopsida > Asparagales > Orchidaceae > Phalaenopsis > Phalaenopsis equestris. The sequence continues at coordinate 247,626 of NW_018219852.1, forward strand.
TTTGGTGTGTAGAACTGCTATGAAGAGTTTAGGATTTAAATTGAGGCAAATTGAGTAAGCTATAGGGTTCAACTTGGTGGGATTAAGTCATAGGGCCAA
>NW_018219853.1:0-1498 GCF_001263595.1 Phalaenopsis equestris
TCTCTCTTCTTTGCTCCTTCTTTTCCTCTCTCAAAAACTCTCACTCACTTGCTCAATCTTTCACTCCCACTCTGCATAATCCCTTCTCCCTCTCAATTTTGCACTCTCCGCCTCTCCCCCATCCTTTCTTTTCCTTATTTATATCTCTCTCCCTCTTTCTCGCCCTCCCTCTCCTCTCTCTTAGTCTCATTCCTGTCCTTTTCCTCTCTTTCTTTCCCTTGCTCTTCTTCTCTCACTCTCCCTCCTCTGCCTTTCTCTTTCTATCTTTTTATGTTTCTCTTCCCTCTGTCTCCTTCACTGCCTCTTTATTTGTCTCACTCTTGCTCCTCTCTCTCATCTGCATCTAGCTAGAACAAGAGAATGAAGGGAAACAGAGTGGAAGAAGAGAAAAATAGAGTGAAAGAGAGAGTGTGAGGAAGGGAGAGAGACAGAGTAAGAGAGAGAATAGAGAGAGTAAGGGTGGGAGGGATGGAGGATAGGGGATGGAGGATGGAAGATATGAAGAGAGTGCAAGTGAGATAGAGAGAGAGGGGGAAGAAGCAAGAGAATGCAAGAGAGAGAGAGAGTGAGTGCAGAATAACAAGTGAGGGAGCGTGAGAGGAAGACAAGGATGGAGGGAGAAAGAGCAAAAAAACTAGATCTATGTCTCATCTCTTTCAATCTTCTTCTCTCTAACCATCTCTTAGCTTCCCCATTTCTCCCTTTCTCTCTTTTCTTAGGTTCTCTCTCTCCTTCTCTCTCCTATTCGCTCAATCATGCCTTTCATCTCACCTTCACTCCCTCCATCCCTCTCCTTCCATCTTGTCCTCTTTAACTCTGCTTCTCTTTCTCGCTCTCTCTCCCCCTCTCTCTCATCACCCCTCTCTCCTTTCATCTCTCTCACTCTCTTTATATATTCTCTCATTTAATCCATCATTTCCCTCACTCTGTTTTGAGCTCTCCCTCTTTCTAACACACAATCTCTCTTTGTTTCCGTCTATCTGATTTTCTATATGTCCCTCCTCTCTCTCTCTCTCTTTTATCTCTCCTCTTGCCTTCCTCCCCCTTATCCCTAATATATTGCTCCTCACACTTTCTTTCTTTCTTGCTCCGTCTCACCCTTTCTCTCTCCCACTTTCTTTTGCTTGCACACACAATATCAATATCAATCTCCCCTCTTCCCTCTCCCCCTTACTCTTCATCTTTATCTCTCCCATGCTCTCTCCTGCCCTCTCTACAATATCACTCTTGTTCTCACACACACTCTCTCTTCTCACTCTCTAAATCTACACCCCTTCTCTCTTGATCTCTCTTTCTCTCTACTCTCTCTCATTCTCCCTTCCACCTTTCCATTTTCTTTCAACCTCTCTGCAATCTTTCTTTATTTCTCTTTCTCTCCTCTCGCTCTCGCACACACATTCTCTATTTATCTCACCCTTCCTCTCCATTCTCTCTTTTTCTCCTCATCCCTCCCTCTCTCCTCAATTTTCTTCTCTCTTCTCGCTTGGTCGCTCTCTCC
>NW_018219853.1:1933-2900 GCF_001263595.1 Phalaenopsis equestris
TTTATCTCTTTCTTTCTTTCTCGCCCTACCTCTCTCCTCCAACTCTCTAAGTCTCATTCTTGTCCATTTCCTCTCTCTCTTTCCCCTTGCTCTTCTTCTCTCACTCTCCCTCCTTCTCTTCCTTTCTCTTTCTATCATTTTATGTTTCTCTTCCCTTTGTCTCCCTCACTCCCTCCTTATTTCTCTCACTCTTGCTCCTCTATCTCTCTCATCTGCATCTAGCTATCTTTTTTCTCTATATCCCTTCCACTCTTACTCCACTCTTTCTCAATTTATCTCTCAATCTCTCTCACTCTATTACTCCACAACTCTATATATTTCTCACTCCCTCACCCTCTCTCTATCCCTCTATCTCTCTCCAGTCCTTTCTCCCTCTTACTTATTCTCTCTATCTTTATCTATATATCTATCATGCTCTCTCTCCCTCTCTTTCTCTATCTCATTCTAATTCTCACTCTCTTATCTTTCTCCCTCTATCTACCTCTATTACTCTCCCTCTCACTATCGCTCCCTCTCTCTATCTTGCTCTCTTACCCTATTTCTCTCTCCCTCTCTTTTATTAACACTCTTACTCTCTTCTCTCATTCTCTATCACTCGCTCTCTCTCAATTTCACTTCTTGCCCTATCTCTCTCTTCCCACTCCCACTCACTCTCTCTTTCTCTATCTCTCTATCCCTATCCCACTCTAACGCCATACACACCTCCAAAACCTCCCAACAACTCTCTCCCTTTCCTCGCTTCCTATCTTTGTTCATTCCTCTTTCTCTTCCCATCTCACCCTATCTCTAACTCTCTCCTTTTTGCTTCCTATCTTCACTCATTCGTCTCTATCTGCCCCTCTCATCCTCTCTTTAACTATCTCTCCCTTTCCCTCTCTTGTTTACTCTAACTCTCCCTCGCTTTTCTTCCTCATTCTCTCAATCATTCTTTCTTACTTACTCTATCTCTCTTTTGCTCTCTCTATTC
>NW_018219853.1:5288-5567 GCF_001263595.1 Phalaenopsis equestris
ATCCCTCTCTCCCTCCTTCGCTCTCTTTACCTCTTAGTCCCTCCCTCTCTCCCTAACTCTCTTGTCTCTATCCTCTCTTGCTCTATTTGTCTCTCTCTCTTTCTCTTTCTTTATCAATTTTTCTCTCGTTCCCTGCCTCTCCCACTCTCTTAATCTCTCTCTTGATCTCTCCATTCTCCCCATCACTGTTGGGTATTTCTCTATCTATCTTTTGTATTTACTCTCTCTTTCACTCACACCCCTATTTCTCTCTATCTTTTCATTCTTTGAATCTATTTG
>NW_018219854.1:0-259 GCF_001263595.1 Phalaenopsis equestris
CCTACCCGAGTTCCCGTCTGGCTCTGTTTGGGAAATCGAGTCGATACTGTTATGGTCGCCACCGGTCATACCACCACGAGAACCATAGGTCACCGACCGATTAAGTCGAGATTGGGTCTGAGGAGCTTACCCATCATTCCTTCAATCATGGAAAGAAAGACAAGACGATTACCTAACACTGTAGCCAGTCTACACCATGGGGAGCATACCTTCCCTCGACTTACCGATGTCTCTACTAAGACGCCCCATCCTGAGGCAT
>NW_018219854.1:650-1909 GCF_001263595.1 Phalaenopsis equestris
ATAGAAGAAATGACTGCAGCTATGACCGTCATGGCCACCATTCAGGGGCAATCACAAACACCACGATTGGCTTCTCTAGAGATTAACCAGCCAGAAATCATACACATTACAGATGAAAGAAGGGAGTCTACTTCAACAGACAAAGAGGAAGAACTAAAGAAGGATTCTTCATCAAGTGACATGCCAGAAAAAGAGTTCAAGCAATGGTTGAACAAGTACGGGACGCCTTAGCCCAGTCCAAGGGCGGTGCATCAATTTTAAAGGGTAGACCTTATCCTGAGGAATTTGATGCCGTGCCTTTCCCCAAGGGCTATGTAACCCGAAACTTTAAGATATTCAATGGGACTGGAAATCTCAGACAACACATAGCACATTTTCGAGCCAATTGTGGAAACACAAGGAATAACGAAGCTCTACTCTGCCAGCAGTTCGTCAGTAGCTTGTTAGGGATCGCTTTTGACTGGTATGCTGACCTGCCCAACGGGTTAGTTAAAATATTTTCTGAGTTGGAACAGTTATTTGTGAAAAGATTTTCTTGGGCGCTGCATCATGTGTCTATTGGAGAACTCATGATGGAGAAGCAGAAGCCTAGTGAAACCTTGACAGACTATATCTTGAGATGGAGAAACCTTAGCATGAAATGTGAACCTCAGCTACAGGAACATCAAGCGATTGAGATTCTACTCAAAAACATTCATGGACCAGTAGCTTTCATACTTAAGGGGCTCACCATCAAATCCTTTGAGAAGCTACTCAATAAAGCCAGCAGTCTGCAAGAAGAAATGAAGCACATGGAGCCACATGAAAGTGACCAGAGTGTTCGAAAAGAAATCAGGGGTAGTCGCAACTGTTGACAAAGGAAAGCAGCCGATAAAGATATATACAGAGGATCATCGTCAGTCTTCATTACAGTACCCTCAGAAACAAAGCAGTCAATTCAACCAACGGCCGTCTCAGGAGGGATCACCTCGAACAGCGGGTAAAAGAATATCCCTATTAGAGCAACAGAAAATTGTTTACTCCTTTAAAGATGAAGCTGTACCTAAAATATTCAAAAGCTTGATGAAGAAATTAGAATTCAAACTGCCTGATCCAAAGAAACCTGAAGAGGAGGATAGGAAGAATGAACCAAATTATTGCCCGTACCACCGATTGCTTGGGCACACTATAGACAAGTGTTTCATCTGACTCGAGAAGAACCTCAAGGAAGAGAATATAAAACTTTCGAAGGAGTATTTGAGAGAACCTGAAAAAGGTTC
>NW_018219855.1:0-748 GCF_001263595.1 Phalaenopsis equestris
AATTTGATGGCGCTACTAGAAGATTTAAATTCCCAACAATGGAGTCAAAAACTTGACCGCGACTTTATATATGTGTTTATTTGACAAAGATGTATAAATATAATATTTAATAATGTTAAAGTCAAATTTATCAACGCAAGTATACGTATCGCTCAAGGAATATAGGGCTTTAATGGAGTCCTAGATATCGATCCTACAGGGAGTAGTTTAGAATTATGGACGAAGACCTTAGAAAAGAAATACCTTAATCGAAACCACAACGTTCAATTTGCTTATCTGTTAGTAATAGGCAATTGAAATAAATAGATAATTTTAATAACTAATAAATACCTAATGATATAAGGTAAGGGTTGTGGTATTCAATATATAAGAAAGCATCATTCTCCTTGTCAAGAAATTATATTGATTGGATAAAATGAATTTGTTCAATTTATATTGTGCCAAATAGGAGCATACCTATTCTTTATCCTTTGGTCCAGACAAAAAGAACATTGACTAATCTTATGCTTGGTTGTTGATTCTGCGGCTAGGCTGGGAGGATACCAGCTCTCACTTCGGAGCTCCCATGTTCCCCTCACCTGAGGGCTAAAATCTACACATCAGCATCCAAACGATAGGACCGAATTGGGGATTTTAGTCTGCCACTCTAAAATCTATAATTCTACGCCCGATAATAATATTTCCCTATTTATTTGCACCCAACTTCCAAGGGCTTTGACCTCCCTAAATCTTGGATGTAATCTTCACT
>NW_018219855.1:815-1385 GCF_001263595.1 Phalaenopsis equestris
AAAAGATCATCACAATTTCTTAAACATTTTCATGGCTTCGCCAATTCAAATCACCATTTCACAAATCTCGAGATAAGGAGAAAGACAGAGAAAACTAATCAGACTCATGGGGAAAACACAACAAAACTCGGAATTCATATATAAAATCAAAGTCATACAAACGATAACAAGTAAATAACTTATCTCTAAATTCTCCCCAAGAAACCTCCTCGACGTTCCTCTGAATCCATTCCATTCTTTACAGCACACAAAATTCCTCTTTGAAGTAGCAAGGAGGAAGAAATATCTCACTTTCCCTCCACTCTTACAATTTCTCGAAGAAATCCTCACAATTGTTACACAATAATGGAACATTTCTAACCTTTAGGAACTCTCCAGGCTCTCCAAGCTCTCCCTCCTTTTCTCATGTTTCGGCCAAAATGTTCTTTTAAAGTTGTGGATGAGCTAGAGTTGCCTAAGAATCCCTTCAAAATTTGGCCTTATCCAAAGCTTGAGTAGGCATAACCGTTGATGTCGCCGTCGGCAGCCTCGATGGCGCCGTCGGCGGGCTTCTGGAGAATTTTGTCCTGC
>NW_018219855.1:1427-1748 GCF_001263595.1 Phalaenopsis equestris
AAGGGCGCCAGCGGCGGGGTCGAGGGCGCCGTCGGCGACCTACTTCAAATCTTCACATTTTGGTCCTTTTGCTCCAAATTTGCTCCTTTTTGTTTCTTTTTGCTCCAATGACCCTAATTCATCATTCCTACAGCAAAACATCAAAAATACCTTTCTTTAAAGTACAATATCATTAAAAATAGTATAAAATAGGTATGAAAATCTCAACATATTTTCTTTTGGTCACTTCCTACGGTCTAAATGAAAGTATGGAACTCATTATGTTTGGTTTAGTAATTTCATTTGTACTAAGTGAATCCAACAGAAAATAGTGGTACCAGA
>NW_018219856.1:0-4875 GCF_001263595.1 Phalaenopsis equestris
CAACTCCAAATCAAAATTCAACATCCAAAATCCTATTCTAAAAAAAATTCAAGCCCAATTTGTTCCCATTGGTAGCCCAATTTCATTCAAATCAAAAAGACCCAATTTTGATCATACGCCTAAATCCATCAAATTAGCCCAATAATTCAACTCAAAATCATTTGAAATTTTGCCAAATCTTTCATGAAATCTCTATAAACCATTCAATTAACCCAGTTTTTAGCCCAAACTCAAATTCAAATTTAAAAGCCCAAGCTCACCACATATAATTCCAAAGGCCCAAGTCCAAAGTCCGTATGACAACTCTTCCCTTCATCATCCATTTAATCAAACATCACTTCCTAAGTTTTAATTTCATGATCAATTCATTCCAAATCAAGCCTCAAGACAAACTCCACAAAATATGCCAAAAAATCAAAATCCCTTTTCATGAAAATTAGTCAGGCCACATGCAAGCCATGAAGCCACTCTCAAGCCATAGAAAAGCCGTTAGAGCCTTGCCACATCATCAAACTATTGGTGGCAAGAGGCCAAGGCACTTTCAAGCTTCCTTAAAAAGGTTTTAACCCCTGCCATGAATCACTCTAACCCATGTTTAGCCAAATATCTTTGGATGGTGACTTATCCCCAATGATTAAGCTGAACCAAATGATCTGCTATTCAGCCCAAGACCAACCTTGGTGGCTGAACCCAACCCAAACTATGCCTTGACCAAAGTTGACCAAAATTGACCCTTTTCCCATACTAATTCAATCCCATACCTTTACACACGACCAACCCCAATTGATTTCACCAAGACTAAGCCCTGACCTCCATGAGTTGGATGGTGACCCCTCCCTGGCCGGTCAGCCACCTTGGTGGCTGGAAAACCCAAAATCAAAAGCTCCACCATGGTTAAAACTCAAAATAAAACCCATCCAAGCTGGCTCATCCCAATTGGATTTTTGCACATTGTTGGCATCCACATAGGAAACTTTGGACACCCACCAATTGCCCCTAGTGGCCTCTCCTTCCCCATCTATTTAAACCCCCTCTCAATGGCCAAAGGGGAAGAGCTAGAAATTCCTTAGGGAGACTCTGCCAAATTGCTTCTAGAGCTTACCTCTTGAGTTACACCCAACCATCCCTAGCCACTCAAATCTATTGCCCGAGCTCAATTTTGGAGCTCAAGTTCAAGGCTGAAACATGACACTCACCAAACCTCCACCAAATCTAATTTAATTACACCCACATCATCCCCACATCAAGAGAAGAAGATCCCACAGAAAAGCCCCATCACCAGAGCACTGTAAGGTGGTCTTTGACCAACACCCCAAATTGACTTTGGTCAAAATCATATATAGGCTATTCATCACTGCTCGAGGCTTCATCCCTAGGCTCTTAAGACCCCCACAAAGCCTCCACAATTGAGGCTTCCCCTTTTGGACCAAGGTATTTGATTCTCCATGTGCATAGAGTTGATTTAAGGGTTGATTAACCGTATGGATATGTTCTCCTAGTCAAGATGAGTCTATAGGAACAAAACACACTTAATTTATTTGAGTATCGAGAGAGATATTAAGCCTAGAAGTAGGACAGTTCTCAGGCTAGGGGTTTGGGGAAGATGAACGGATGCCATCTGTTTCCTCGTGTATTAAGCGGACGGTCGTGATGGTGTCGGATGAGGAGATGGAGCGAAACAGCGGGACGCGTGGCGGCTGAGTCAGAAGGCAGCGCCGAACCAGAAGACCCCACGTGGAGCTTCAGATCTGCCTAGGATGATGCAGTGCTGACTGGTTTAAGTAGAAAAATAGGGTATTTTCTTATTTATTTAATTCCTAAAACTTTAAAAATACATAACTTTGCGTAGAAAAATCATAAAAATAAACATAATTTTGCGTAGAAAAATCATAAAAATAAAATAAAAATATCCTATTGCTCAGTGAAGAGAGGAGAACAATGTAAAAATATTTTCATATTTCTTTGATGCATATTTTATTTTCAATTAATTAAATGGATTTTTCCTTATTTTGATTCTGCATTAGCATAGACATTTTACCATGACTTGATCTTTGGGGCTTTGATTCTACATGTTATGGGGATGCTCTTTATGATTTTTCTAAGGTTAGGAGAGATCTCTAGACATGGTTGTATAATTTTCAAGTTAATGGTTTCTATTTTGATATAAAAATTATAATAATTAAAATACTCATTAGAAAAATACAAAACTTTTTTTGGTGGGTTCACTGTGGTCAGAGGATCCTAGGAAAAATATAAAGATGGTTTAATTATATAAACTTGGTTTAATTCATTTAAAATAACTCTAATTGTCACCAACCCTAAAAATGAAATATAAATACATTAGACAAAATATAAATGTAAATGGCATGAAATTGATGTAAAAACTATTTCACACTATAATTTAATGTTAAAAGAGCTCATCATAAAAATTTCAAGTCAATTGGGGTTAATTTGACCACCAAATGGATTAATTAAGTGAAATGCCATTTTTTGGCATTAAAGTAATTATAATAATTAAAATACTCATTAGAAAAATACAAAATTTGTTTTGGGAGCTCCTTATGATCAGAGGAACCTAAGAAAAATAAAATTAGAATTAAAATAAATACTTCATTTTTTAAACTATTTTAAGCATGTAAAATAATTAAAATTAATTAAAAATCATAAAAATCACAAAGTTGTAAAAACACACTAAATTATTACATTTGATTCTTGATCATTTGGAACCAATTAAAATAATTTTCCTAATTGTTTAAGTCAAGATATTGATTTTAAAAGGCATAAAAATGAATTTTCGTTAATTTTTTCACTAAAATAATTCTAATAATTAAAATATAAATCACAAAATTATGAAATTTGTTTCTTTGGAACATTTGATTTTACATCATAACTTGACACATTAGAAAATTTAAACTCGTCACGATGAGGAGCTTGGAGCTAGCGTTGTGAGCAACACGACTATCTCCAACAACAGGAGGATCTACAACAACATATCTTTCCTTCGAATTAAACAACAATTCCATAGGAATTTGAGGTTGTTTGTTTATGCAACATAAATCCTCAATTTATCTTTAGGTCTTTGTATGGCTCTGCTATACAACATAAACCTCAACTTTCTTTAGGATTCCAAAGTTGTCGTCTGTCACGACCTAAATCTTACATCTTTCAGGCTATTTGTGCGATCGTTTCACACGAATATAAGCCATAATTAATAAAATTAGCAGGATGAAACATTTAAATATTTCTCCTCTAAACTGAAGCCAAACCATAGGATAGCTTGGGAAGTCACCGAGGTTCTCCTCCGGATCTATGACATCCCCTAGTTCTTTCCCCATTGGATTCCAAAGTAAAATGTTCCAAACTTGAGTCATTCCCTTTTCATACCTTTTTGTTCGATCTCATTGAAAAGTCATAATCCTTTAACCTCTTTGAACATAATATTCCTTGATTTTTATCAAGAATTTTCTTAGGTGACTTCAGTTACTAGAATTTTCTTAGGTGACTTCGGTTTTCTAAGATGTAATTAACTATAGGGGCTTTCCCTTATAGGAAGCATTCTCGAACCCAGAATTAATATAAACCCTATTTAATCCTTCATATTAAATAAATAAAATTACCAGCTTATAAATAAAAAGTTTTCGCAGATTTAAACGGATGTCATATAATCTTTAGTTTATTTAATCGAGCCTTACTAGTAAGTACTGTATTTATCCTTCGGAGTTGATACATTGCTTAGGATATTAGGCTCATTTATTTAAACTACTAGGGATATGAGATCAAACTGGTCTTGTATTTTCCAAAATCTAAAATACTATTTCTTCCAAATAAATATATTAAATTAAATTATGACGGGTTTTAGGATATCCATCCTAGCAGCCGACAACTTCACAACTCCACAACCAAAATAGTGCCGACATATATCATAATTAAATTTAATACAAATTAAAACTAATCAATTAACTAAGTATTAACCACATTAGGCTTAGTTAAACCTATCTTATTTAGGTTTTACCTATATTAAACCTAATTAATTAACTAAGTTGTAACTACATCAGACTTAGTTAAACTTATGTCCTTAAGTCTAACACATATTAGACTTACTTAACCTTAATATTAAGGACGTTTTAATCTTTGTGCGGGGTCAAACTCCCAAAAGGTGTGCTGATAGACTAATTCTGCCTGGGCATTGTGTGTCATAAAATCGGTCCCGCACTGGGTCATAAACTTCACTTTCTGCGTCAAGCGTGAGCTGTTATTTTGCAGCTTTATTACAAATTAAATCTAATAGTGTCGTGCTGCACTTTCACTTAAACCTTCTTTATTTAATTAGCTAAATCCTTCTACTTTCAAATTAATTTTACTAAATTTAAAGCCTTTGCAAACTAAAAATATTAAAACAAAATTTGCCCAGTTTAAGGATCAACCTTTATTAATTTTTAGTGTTCGCACTAGAATTACAAGTTATTGGCCAAATAACTATCCCCGGGGCTTTCTATTTAAAGTTGCTGCAATGGCGTTCCCAATGCTCACCTTTTCCTGCAATTTGCCAATCAGCTGCAACGCTCGTAATGTTGCCCCCACCATTATGTTCGGAGCCGGATTTAACGAACTTGTAGTTTTTATGGGAAAGGGGCCCCGTTCGTCGTAATGAAAGTCACCGCTCCAAAAGTTCATAAGCCCCCTACTAAATTTGACCTGAACTATCCTAAGGAATTCCCTTCTTGCAAGAAGGTGAAAACTGCTAATCCCTTGACACCAGCCAAATCTGTCGTTTGAAACTGAAAAATTCACTGTCTTGCCATCAATATTTAAAATTGGTTCGAGTTCAAAGTCTACACCGTTGACTTGATCACAGAGAAAGAACCATCGCTGAAA
>NW_018219857.1:0-1170 GCF_001263595.1 Phalaenopsis equestris
CCTATGACTATTGGCTGGAGCTCCAAGAGGTGGGACTTGTACCCGCCGAAATGACAAGGATGTTGTAGGAAAGAACAAGAAAGGGAGGTTCAGCTACAAAGCTGGAAACACTCAAACAAGAGGACTTATACCTCGTCTGGATTTGGGTGCCTCCTAACACCCTAAGCGTGCTACACAACCACCTAAGCGAGATTATGCTGGGCCAGTCGGATTTGAGAAGCATGGGGGCTACTCCTCGGGACATGTAAATATGATGTAATTATCTATCTCATTCCTAAGCGTGGAGGCACTATTAAGTATGATTGGGTTATAGTCATGCATGCAAATTACTTTTAAAACCGACCCGAAGGCCATGCAGAAAGTAAATATTGATTTTAAAAAAATCTTGAAAGTTTAAATTGATTATCTTAATATTTTATTATTAGGATTTTTAAGTAAAAAGAATTAGAACGTGAAGTCCAGATACACAGAAAGATACAATACAAAACGCTCCAATGTACAAAGGCACACGAGAAGAAAACGAAAGGAAAACACCCCAAAAGAATACATAAAAAGGCCAAATGTCGGTGGACCGGCAACATAATCCAGGAAAACGGTAAAAGCGGTCGAACTTCGCATATACATGCCTGATCCTAAATCTATACAAAAATGTAAAATTCAGACTTAAGTTACGGGACACGAGCTACTGCTCCTCGTCCTCATCACATGGTTTGGTGCGTCATCCGCCTGGAAACTCATGCCCGTACCTTATTTCCGATACAGACTCTCTTAGGACTCTATCAAATACATTTGGAATAGAAAATAAATACTCGACCTGCATAAAACAAGCGTTAGCGGGCACGCCATGCATTGTAAAAATAACAAGTCGTACCTTATAACTGGGGGAGCTAAAGAACACCTGCAAGCAAAGGATTAGAAATCATTACATGCTCCCCCATAATAGCACATGTGAGTGTATAAATAGGCACGACACCTGCAGAAGATCGCCCTAATATACTTTCACACACAAGAAGCATGCAAGCACACCGAAAAAGGCAAGAAAGTGACACATGGCTAGCACAAGACAACACAACACACAATAATAGCCAGAGGTGTCAAAAAATACTACCTAGCAGTATAAACCCTAGTCTAGCATACCATCTAATGACAAGTGCATCAACCTAGCATCTA
>NW_018219858.1:0-6793 GCF_001263595.1 Phalaenopsis equestris
ATTTATTAAGATTTTTTAGGAATTTTTGAAATTTTTTGACTTTTGGGTCATAGAGGGGTATCTTGGTAATTCGGCCTTTTTTGGAAATTTTTGTCAATTTTGGCAAATTTGGATGTATTCAAGGTGTTTGAAATGTGTTTTGATCAATTTTGGGTATTTTGGCAGAATTTAGGAATTTTAGTCAAATTTGGGTCCCATGGGCAATTGAGTAATTTGGAGGTGCCTATGGGCAAAAGGCCAAGTTGGGCATTTCAAGTGAAATTGGATAAATATCCATTCTAAACGAGTCATAAACCAATGTATTGTGAAGATATAATGTATCCTAGTTCCAAGTCAACACCCAGGGTCAATCCTAAGGCCAAGTAACCCTATAGGAACTCCTCTTGAATCCTCTCACAATGATCTTACCCTCACAATGATAGAATCTTACCTACTAAATGCTAGAAGTTAAGATCAATATGTGAAACTTCAAGTTGAGTAAAGAGAAAAGCTTTGAATTTCTAATGGTGAGGATACCTTTTCTAGTTTTCTAAGACTAGTCAATAAGAAAGTCCTATGGCTAGACCTAGGCTACTAAAGAAGTTTTCTAGACCTCAACCAAAAGTGAGGTCAACACCTATGTTCGATCAATGACATCTTTTTATTGAAGCATATTAATGAAAATTTTTCTCAGGAATGTGCCTTTTTCTCAGTTGTTTTTTTGTGCGATGGATGAAAGCCACTAACCACACGTTGGTTCAAAATTTCAAAGAACAAAGAATGAAACAACAAATCTTTAACAATAAATAAAATTTAAATAAAAATAATCACCAATGAATAAAAACAAAAAAAAATTCTAAAAAAAAATCAACCAGTTAAAATTAAAACTTTAAAGACATATTTTGAAAAATTATATGTGATAAAAATCTGTTGAGTGGATTCTATCATTTTCTGAGTTTCTTACTCTTTGTGCACACAGCACAACCATCTTTATCTGCATTAACTCTCTTCACACTCTTCACAACCCTGCAAAATTTTGCATTATGAACAAAACCCCACAAAGCTTTACAAATCTTCTTCAGCAAAATCAATCTTTCCACATGACACACTTTTGCAAATTCAACACCACAAGATCTTTGTAAATTTCAATTCACCTTTCGAGTTAGTACCTAAATTCTGATTCTCATCTTTCGAGGTCGGTGCTTAAATTTTGACTCTCTTCTCGGAATTGATACCTAAATTTCAATTCTCCTTTCGAGTCAGAACCTAATTTCTGATTCTCATCTTTCAAGGTTAATACCTAAATTTTGATTCTCTCCTTGAGATTGATACCTAAATTTCAAATCTCATTTTTGAATCAGTACCTAAATTTTGATTCTCATCTTTCGATCTAAATACCTAAATTTTGACTCTATTCTTGGAATTGATACCTAAATTTAAATTCTCCTTTCATGTCAGTACCTAAATTTTGATTATCATCTTTCGAAGTCGTTACCTAAATTTCAACTCACTTCTTGGAATTGATACCTAAATTTCAATTCTCCTTTCAAGTCGGTACCTAAATTCTGATTCTCATCTTTCGAGTTTGATACCTAAATTTCGACTCTCTTCTCGGAATTGATACCTAAATTTCAATTCTCACATTTTCGAGTCAGTACCTAAATTTTGATTCTCATCTTTTGAGGTCGATGCTCTCTCCTTGAGATTGATACCTAAATTTCAAATCTCATTTTTGAATTAGAGCCTAAATTTTGATTCTCATCTTTCGAAGTCGATACCTAAATTTTGACACTCTCCTTGAGATAGATACCTAAATTTCAAATCTCATTTTTGAATGAGTATACCTAAATTCTGATTCTCATCTTTTGAGGTCAGTACCCAAATTCCGACCCTTCTTGTCTTTTCAAAATTAATAATTGAATTTTAATTACCACCTCAGGATTAACACTTACATACAGATTCCCATCCTCTAGAAATTTCTGAAATTTCATAACTCAAAATTCACTCTCTGATCCCCAACGAGAGTGAATTAGTAGCTAAATTTTGATTCTCATCTTTCGAGGTCGATACCTAAATTTCGACTCTCCCTGAGATTGATACCTAAATTTCAAATCTCATTTTTGAATCAGTACATAAATTATGATTCTAATCTTTTGAGGTCAATACCTAAATTTCAACTCTCTCCCTGAGATTGATACCTAAATTTGAAATATCATTTTTGAATCAGTACCTTAATTATGATTCTCATCTTTTTAGGTCTTCTCTTCTTGGAATTGATTCCTAAATTTCAATTCTCACATTTTTGAGTCAGTACCAAAATTCTGATTCTCATCTTTTGATGTCGATACCTAAATTTTGACTCTCTCCTTGAGATTGATACCTAAATTTCAAATCTCATTTTTGAATCAGTACCTAAATTTTGATTCTGATCTTTCGACGTTGATACCCAAATTTTAACTCTCTCCCTGAGATTGATACTTAAATTTCAAATCTCATTTCTGGATCAATATCTAAATTTTGATTCTCATCTGTTGAGGTCGGTACCTAAATTTTGACTCTTCCTTTCTTTTCAGAATTGATACTTAAATTTTAATTCGCACCTTGGGGTCAGCACTTGTGTATTTTTTCTCATCCTCTAGAAATCTCTACAATTTCATAACTCGAAATCCACTCTCCAATCCCTAAAGAGAGTCCCTACTTCTTGACTTGATCAAATATGCACCTGCCAGTATCCCCGCCGTCAAGAAATAAATCACACACACAACTCTACACATACTTTCAGGTCTGTTGATTTAGGATTTTGTATTGGTTTTTGTTGATCTCGTCGGTCAACGCCAATACGTGCGGTGTGCTTGCCCAGTACACCACACCTATTGGGGGTCCATTTGATGACCTCACTTTTGGTTAAGGTTCAATTTATCCTCTTTAGTAGCCTAAGGTCTAGCCATAGGACTTTCCTATCGACTATTCTTAGAAAACTAGACAAGGAACCCTCACCATTAGAAATTTCAAACTCTTCTCTACTCAACTTGAAGTTCCACATACTGGTCGTAACCTCTAGTGCTTAGTAGGAGGGGTCACTATGGGGTAAACTCAAGATGAGTCACCCTTAGGACTGTTAGACCCGAGGGTTGACCTTGGGTGTTTGTTTAGGGCTAAGTCACTTACTTGGCAATCACTTGTACTCACAATCACTCATTACCTTAAACCCAGAACTTCTAGGCTTTGGTCCCTTGATACTTTTGGGAGACTCTTATTGGTGGTCGCCAAAACTCATTAGCCCTAGGCTAGGGTTTGACTAAGACCACTACATAGAGGACCCAAAATGGGGTTTCTATTGGTCCATGGCTTATTAATGGTGGTTGGTACTCCAACTCTACTAAGATACCCAACCTAGCCTTTTGCCCCTACTCCCCCAAATTACCTAGATACCCTTGGGACCCCAAATTCGGCCAAAATTACCAAATTTACTCAAAATACCCAACTTGTTTCAAAAATCATTTCAAACACCTTGAAAACACCCAAGCTACCCAAAATCCCCAAATTGGCCAAATTACCAAAATACCCCTCTTTAGCCCAAAATTCCAAAAATTCCAAAAAATACCAAAAAATCCCAAAAATTCCCAAAACCTCCCAAATATTCCTAATTTCATTTTCATCAACTATCACATGACCCAATTTGGACAATTTAACCATCCTTGAGCAAAACCCCCAAATTACCCTTTAAGGGCCCATATTTTCTCCAAAGCACCTCAAATGTCTATCCAATTGGTCTCAATTTCCCCAATTTCAATTATAAACTAAATTCACTCTTCATATGACCAATGAAGACCAAATCCAAGCCTAATTGATCCATGATTTGAACCCAATTTTGATTTAGATCAAAAACCCAATTTTGGCACCATGACTTGGTTCCATCAAATTGAACCCGTAGCCCACTCAATTGGCCACAATTTGTGTTGAAAAATCTTCATAACATTCTTACACATCAAATTTGAGCTGCAATTGGCCTTGGTAGGACCTCAATTTCATTTGATTTCAACCTAAGTCCAAAAGCCCCAAATTTGCCCCTAAATTGACCATGTCTCAAAATTTCACCAAAATGAGGGCCTTAACCCCAAAATTTCCACTCCATCCCTTCATGAAAAATCTTCACAACACCTCCCTTGATCATGTGGACCATACAATTTGGACTTAACCTAAGGCTAGCCCAACCCAGACCCATGTCTAGCCCAACATGCCCAAATTGGCCAAATCTCAAAAATCCGTCAAATTGGCCTACCAATTGAACTCAAAATCACTTCAACCCTTCACAAAAAATCTTTATAACAATCAGGTATACAATTTTGAACAATAAATTGGGTCATTTGACATAGCTAACCTAGTCCAAACCCAAAATTTGATCACTTGAACCCACATTGAACTTATGCATTAAAGATGGCCTCACTACCCCAAAGTCACCAAATTAACTCCACCTCAGCCATTGGTTAGACCCTAAGACTGAGCCAAAACCTATCTAACCACCTAAACTAATCCATGGACCAAAGGTCCCCAAAATTAAGGGATTTCATTCCATTTTTGCTTAAGCTTAGGATTTTCTTGCCAAAATTAAACCTCAATCCATTAAATTGTTGTGGCACATTCTCCTGGGTTCCCTAAGCTCCTAGCTACCTCCCCTTGTTGGTCGGCCGACCAGCCTAGTGGCTAGAAAATGGCCAAACCGAGAGCCACCCCTATGAAATAAAACCAAATTCAAACCTAGAGACCACCTCATTCAATAGAGCTCTTCTGCCTTCCACCTAAGCACCACAATGCACCCAAAAATTGGTCGTGACAGCCACCATAACCCCATTTTTATAAAAGGCCACCTCCATGGACATTAAAATAAGTACTGAAAATTTCTTAGAGAGAGCCTCCCAAACTTCTCACAGATTTCCTTGAGATCTTCATAGCCCATTCCAATCACTCCACTGCCTTGATTCCCCATGTGTAACCCTAATTGTGAGCTTGAAAATTAGGGCAAAAACATGACATCTCTGAAAACACCACCAAACTTCAATTGCTTGTGCCCACACCTTCACAACAATATGAGAAGACAAAACCCATCAAATTACCCTCTGAAATAGCCTCCACCATAGCTCTAGTCCAACACCTGAAACAGAGCCCTGAAATCGAGCTTGGTCAAATTCCTACCTAGGCCTTACACCACAGCATGAGGCTTAATCCCTTGCCTCCTTGGACCCCAACGAACGTACCAAGACCCTTTGATTGAAGCTTCACTTCTCAGAGCAAAGGTATAAAACTTCTCCTTCTCCCGAGCCTATTTTGAGTCTCCATTTGAATAAGCTTACTTTAATTGCATGATTACCGAAGGGATATGTTCGCCTCACTTAGATGAGTCAATAGAATCAAGCCCAAAGTGATTTGGTTCAGTCTAGGCTGAGAACTTAGGGTTTTAGTGTGGACGGTCATGGGATCACTCTATCGGGGATGATGACGGGGAGCCGTCCGATCGCACGTGTATTGGATGGACGGAGGAGATCAAGCCAGATAGCGCTTCGAAACATAAATCGTGGGTTGAGTCAGTGCTGAGGTGGATGGCGGCGTCGAATGGGAGTGCGCCGCGGGGAGGTCGGAGCTGCCTAGGTTCTTCGCACTGTTTAAATAGATAGATAGGGATTTTTCCTATTTATTTAAATACCCCTAACATCAAAAATTCATATCTTGGTATAGAAAATATCTTGGTGTCGAAAAATCACAACACTTGTTCAGTGAACAAAAGGGAACAATGTGAAAATAATTTGATGTCCATCTGATATATATTATATTTTTAATTAATTTGATGAATATTTTATTTTTAATTAATTAAATACTGATTTGATTATTTTGATTCTCCATGCATATTGTCACTTCTTCATGGCTCGAAATTTTAACAAGTTTTATCCTCTTTCAAGGGAAACATCCTGTGATTTTTCCAAAGTCATAGAAGTCTCTGGACAGAGATCTATATTTTTCAAATTTATGCATATTATTTGCTTAAATTAATCATGGAAATTAGCATGTTGATTATAAAATTTCAAGAAAATTTCGGAAGGTTTATGATGACTAGGGAACCTCGGAAGGTTTATGATGACTAGGGAACCTTTAGGAAATTTTTTCATGAGTCAAGTCATTTAAAATGCACCTAATTTTCACAAACACAAAATCACTAAGATAATTAATTTTGAAAAATATAAACATCAAAATGACTTGATTTTTATACTCCACTATTTTCTAAGATCAAGAGAACTCCCCATAAAAATTTCAAAGCATTTTGAGTACATTTGATGGTGTAAATTGATTTTTCAAGTTAAATATCTTTTTGGCACTTAAATGATTTTTTTAAAAATCAAAATATAACTAAAAAAAAAATTATGAAAACTTGTTTTTCGAGTTTTCTTTGATCAGGGAAATTTTATAAAAATAAAATCATATTTAAAATAAAAACTTCATTTTTAGCCTATTTTTAAATATTTAAAATAATTTAAAATTCATAAAAAATAGAAATGTTCTAAATTGCATGTTCTAAATTGCTTTCTAAGGACTTAGGAACAATTAGAATATTTTTTCTGATTTTCTAAATTAAGAAAGTGACTTTCAAATTTTAAAAATAATTTTTAAAGGCTAAAAATGAGTTTTCACTAAAATAATTCTAATAAATCAAATAAAATTTAAAAATATATAAAATCTTCTTCTCTGAGTTCTCTGACCTCAGGGAGACTTTTCAAAAATACAAAACTTAATTTTCCCCATTTGAAATATTTTATATTTAATA
>NW_018219858.1:7293-9399 GCF_001263595.1 Phalaenopsis equestris
GCTTAGGGGTATGACTTTTGAAGTCAATAATTAATCAATTTAATACCCCTATTTTGATTTCCAAATAAAATTCAAATCATGAATCATGACCACCTAAAACCTAACCTTTTCAAAACTAATTAAGACACTCACCTAGGTCTTAAGGGCTTAGTAGTGACTTAGGCTAAATCAAGTTTCATTTAAATGAGGATTAGAAAAGTAAATATCATTAAAAATTAAAACATCTTTCAAACACTACAAGCCCAATTAGGTTTAAATTTGGCTAAGTGTTCCAATAACACTAACTTGCCTTTTTAAGAGTCTTCACCCACATAATTCTTGAATTGAATCACAAGTGATAATTACCATATTCTTAGAGATAATTGAGACATCAGTGCTCATTGAGGCTATTTATAGGATGACTTATTAAGCAACATAATAAGTTTAAAAGAACTGAAGATTTTCCACCAGGCAGCGAGAGAATACAGCAGACCTGCTTCTTCCTCTAAATCTGTTGGATATCTTGAAGATCTACTAAACTTAATATGTTTTGCTTGACAAAATCATCTTTAATTAAACTGACATAGGGTTAGGAAAACTACCAAAACCTTACTTTTGCCTCTATATAAATTGCCCTGACATGCATTTTAAGTTTAAGGCAGTGGAACGAAAAGACTCGCCAGGTACGCTTTTACATTTTTCAGCGTTGTCTTTCTTGTACTTTTATGCTATACTTTTGTGCTTATACAAATTTTCATGGAGGATAGCCACAAAACCAAAACCAAAACCAAAACTAAAACTAAAATCAACCAAGTTAAAATTCACCGCCACAACATTCAAAATAAGATATGGTGAAATGAAGAGATAATATGGATGTCCCAATTTTAAAATATAAAATAAATTGTGATGCTTTTTTAAATTTACTTTTTGATCTTGCCAATTGAAATGTTACAATATGTTGTGAAACATATGATCCGGGAAATGGAGTATGAGTTCTACAACAGAGTAAGGATCACATTTGATTCCATGAAGAAGAACTTTGTTCATGGAATTAAGTGCAAATAAATCTAGAAATATACTTTGTTGGATGTAGAATTTGAGAACATTTAGGGCGACAGACTAAAATCCCCAATTTGGTCTTAGTGTTTAAAAAATAAAGCGAGAGTTAGCCTTCAGGTGAAGGGAAGTGGGAGCTCTAAAGTGGGAGCCATTGTCCTCCAAGCCTAGCCACGGATTTAGGGACTAAACCTGGGATTAGACAATGATTTTCTATAACACTATATGAGGGTAGAGAATTAAAACTACTCCTATTTGGCAAAATACATAATTGAGCCATTTATCTCATCTCATTTTACCAGAACCTTATTGTAGTGGGAAAGATGTTTTTTCACATAAGAAATCTTCATCACATAAACATAGTTTAATAGTTTAATAGATTAGTAGTTTTTGTTTAAACTTTGTATTTCAGTCTTGTTATTAGTTAATTAATTTAGTTTTGATAATATTTTAACATTTGAAATTAGTGGCAGTAATTTCGTATTGACTTTCTGTTAATTTTCTAGTAAATTTATCATTTTAAATTTAAACCTTCCCCGTGGGATCGATATTTGGTGCTTAAATAGAAAGTTATTTATTACTTGATAATGATACGTATACTTGCGTAGAATCTGAACATAAACTGCTTAAATTTCTTATTTATAAAATATTGCATCAAACTGTTGGTGTCGTTGCATAGCAGAGTTAACTATATAATTTTACACAACTATAATATCGTCGGATTAGGACACGACAGAAAAAGATAAATCTTTTCATCCATCGATTGAAAAAACTCCTGAACTTGAATTGAAGTTATTTCATGAACATTTGAAATATGCCTTTTTAGATGATTCCTAAACATTACCTATTAAAATTTCCTCAAAATTGACTACAGAAGAAGAAGTGAGTTTAATGAAAATTTTGAAGAATTATACCTAAGTTTTTGGATAGACAATTGCTGATATTAAGGAAATCAGTCATTCATTTTGTATGCATAGAATTCATATGAACGAGAAATGTAAACCCAAGGCTGATCCTCAAAGGAGATTGAATCCTTTTATAAAAGAAGTTGTTAAGAAAGAAATTTTAAAG
>NW_018219858.1:9409-12455 GCF_001263595.1 Phalaenopsis equestris
GTTAGATGTTGGAATTATCTACCTTATTTCATATAGTGCATGGGTTAGTAAAATTCACTGTGTTTCTAAGAAAGGAGGAGTAATTGTTACTATGAATGAAAATAATCAGTTTAATACCTACTAGACAAGTCACAGGGTGGTGAATATGCATTGATTATAGAAAATTAAGTCTTGCCACTACGAAAGATCATTTTCCACTACCCTTTCTCGATCAAATGTTAGATATACTAGCTGGGCATAAATACTTTAGTTTTTTGGATGGATATAATAGTTATCACAAAATTCAAATAACTCATGAGGATCAAAAGAAAATAACTTTTACCAATTTTTATGGTACATTTGCTTTTAGAAGAATTCCCTTTGGTTTATAAGATTCCCCTACTACATTTCAAAGATATATGACGATAATTTTTGTAATTTAATTAGAAAAGGGATTGAAGTCTTTATGGATGATTTTTTCAGTGTTTGGAACTTCATTTGACTCATGTTTAGAACATTTATCAAAAGTTCTTAATCTTAAGCATTGCAAATAAATAAATTTAGTGCTTAATTGGGAGAAATGCCAATTCATGGTAGCTGGAGAAATTTTATTAGGACATAAAATATCAAAAAATGGTATGAAAGTAGATCATGAGAAAATTCAAGTGATCGCTAATTTACCTTATCCAACAAATGTAAGGGAAACTAGGAGTTCTTTAGGACATGCTGGATTCTACATGCGATATATTTAGGAATTTTCAAAAATTGCTAAGCCTTTATGTCATTTACTGGAGAAAGATGCAATTTTAAATTATGAAGAAGATTGCCTAAAAGCTTTTTAGTTATTAAAATAAAAATTAGTCACTACACAAATTATAGTTTCACCCGATTGGGGAAACCTTTTGAACTGATGAGTGATGCTAGTGATTATGCTATTAGAGCTGTTTTAGGACAAAAATATGATAAAATTTTTAAAGTAATTTACTATGGTAGTAAAACTCTTAAAGAAACCCGAATTAATTATACAACAACTGAAAAGAGTTATTAGAATAGTATATGCCTTTGATAAATTTAGATCATATTTAATTGGGACTCATTGTGTAGTGCATATAGATCATTCTACTATAGATCATTCTTATAGATCATTCTGCTATTAAGTACTTAATGAAAAAGAAGAATGCTAGACCTAGACTTATAAGATGGGTTATATTTTTGCAGGAACTTGACTTCGAAATAGTAGATAGGAAGGGGATTGAAAATCAAAATGCTGATCATTTGTCCATACTTGAGTTAGAAAAACCACTCTATTTTGGAAAAGAAATTAATGAACATTTTCTAGATGAAGAATTGTTCAGTGTTAATGAGTGTCAATATTAATGAGTGGCATGTTCTGTGGTTTGCCGACATTGTGAACTTTCTTGTTAGTGATATTATATCCTATGGAATTACATACAAACAAAAGAGGAAATTTATTTCTGAAGCTAAGACTTATTTTTAGGATGACCCATTTTTATATAAATAAGGAAAGGATATGATTATTTGAAGATGTCTACCTTTAGAAAAGATTTATGAAATTATCCAAAAATGTCATAATTCTAATTTTGGGGGACATTTTGGTGTTGATAAAACAACATACAAAATTTTACAAACTGGATTCTATTGGCCTACTATCTTTAGAGGTGTTAATGCTTATATTAAAACTCGTGATAGATGTTAACGAGTAGGCAATATTTTTAGAAGAAATGAGAAGCCCCTCAATTATATGTTAGAAGTTGAAATATTTGATGTTTGGGAATTAGATTTCATGGATACCATCTTTCAGAAATTTATACATACTGTTAGCAGTAGACTATGTATCCAAATGGATTGAAGTTGTTGCTTTACCTCGATATGATGCTCAAAGTGTTGCAAAATTTTTGAAAAAGAAAATATTTTGTTGATTTGGGATGCCGAGAGTTATCATAACTGATGGGGGAAATCATTTCAGAAATGTCGTAATGGAGAAATTTTTAAAGAAATATCATATAAACCATAGAATTGAGCAAAATTTGCTAGATTTGGATTTCTTGAGGTAAGAGCTTCACTTCTATGTAAAAATTTTGGATAGTCACCACGTATTTTGTGTACATTTGAAAGAACCTGAAAATCACTATTAATGGTGAAAAATGAGGAAAACTCTATGAAAATTGCATAGAAAGTGTAGTTTACGCTTATAGAAGTTGAGTTTAGTAGATTAGACTTGATTTTTATAGTTATTATGGAATTTTATGAAATTTGTAGAAGGACACCAAGAATGAAGAGGAGTAAAGGAAAAAGCCCCTTTTATTTAAGCAAGTTTGTGAGTTCGAAAGTTGAAGATAGGTATAGTGATGCTCTGCAATCACGAAAACTTATTCATGAGTGATGTTTCAAGAATCCAGGTGGATCCGTATAAGATTTGATCGTTCGCCGACAATGGGAGTCATTTTGCTGCTTTGCTGTTGTGGTTGTTATTTCTGTAGTCAGAGTGTTTTATGCAAACCTACCCAAGGCTAATGATCGAGCCATGGTTAGAGAAAAATTGGTACCTTTTGCACTGGAGGTAATCAATTTGTTTTACCATCTACCACCTGATACTTTGTGTTTTCATGCAAATTATAGTCCTACTGAGATGGAGCTATATGAGATTATTTCCTATTTGACTGTTGGGAGAGGGCTTTGGAAAATTACAAATGAAAGAAGAGTCAATTTTTCCACGTCAAAGTTGAGTGCACCTTAAAAGGCATAACAAAGGGATGGCACTATTTTATTTCAGCTCGTCTAGTACCAACAAATCATCTCAGTGAAGTTACCAGAGAGAAAGCAACGTTGAACTATTGTATTCAGGAAGGCAAGCTCATCAACATTGGAGCTTTGATCTATCAAACTATCATTAGTTCTGCCATTATTGTTACTACTGTAGGTTTGGGATTTGCTTCCTTAATTTTTTTTGTATATAAGCAGGCTGGAGTGAGATATGATAACCGCGAGGAAGTACTAAAGTCAATTACAACTGTAAATGTAAAGTCATATTTAGAGCATTCTATTT
>NW_018219859.1:0-287 GCF_001263595.1 Phalaenopsis equestris
TCCCTCTCCCAATTCCACCACAGAAATCTAATTTTAAGTCTGAATTCCTGCCCGAAACCAGGACAAACTTAAATCCTAACCTACACAGCACTAAAATTGAAATAAACTGGCTCTACACGTTCACAACAGTGAAGGAAGCCAAACCCCCATCAATTCCCCCTCTGAAATAGCCTCTACCATAGCTCTCAACCAACACCCAAAATCGGCTGTGGTCAAAATCATACTTAGGCCTTACACCAGAGCTAGAGGCTCCATCCTTAAGCTCTTTGAGACCCAACGAAGGTGTG
>NW_018219860.1:0-704 GCF_001263595.1 Phalaenopsis equestris
AATATTTCTAGAAGAAATAAAATACCTCTAAAGTACACATTAGAAGTTGAAAATTTTGATATGCGGGGATTAGATTTTGTGGGACCATTTATGCCTTCATTTAGAAACTTATATATATTACTTTTTGTTGATTATATTTCCAAATGGATTGAAGCTATTGTTGTGCATAAATATGATGCTCGAAGTGTTTCTAAATTTTTAATTAAAAATAATTTTACAAGATATGGAATGTCAAGAGTAATTATTACTAATGGAGGATCTCATTTTAGGAATAAGAGAATCAAAAAGTTGATTAGAAAATATGATATTATGCATAGATTCCCTATTGCTTATCATCCTCAAACTAGTGGTATAGCAGAGATTTCAAATTGTAAAATTAAATGAATTCTATAAAAAGCTGTAAATTCTTATAAATTGGATTGGTCTGTGACCAAAGGAAAATATGTTGAGATTTACATACCTATTTTACACTGTTTTTGATGATATTGCACTTTAAAGAAAGATATTTTTGATGTTTTGTTGTAGTAATGATGAATTAGGGTCATTGGAGTAAAAAGATGCAAAAAGGAGTGAATTTGGAGCGAAAAGGACCAAAATGTGAAGATTTGAAATAAGGCGCCGACGGCGAGCCCAACGGCCCCGATGGCGAGACAAGATTTTCTCGAGACACCAAAATCAATTCATTAAGAAGGTCTGTCGACATT
>NW_018219861.1:0-1337 GCF_001263595.1 Phalaenopsis equestris
CCTCCACAAGGATTTAGCGTTTGGTGGTTACCCTTGAGGCTAACAAGCAGATTCCTAGGGTCTATGAGGAGTTTCCTAGGTTTTCTGATGAATTTAAGTGAACTAGGCATGTCTTACCCATAAAGGTCAATTTGGGTTTCCATACCTGGTCAGAACCATGCGTCAGTCCAACCAATAGGTTGGGGGCTTGAAGTTTTTTTCTGAAGAGTCCTAAAAATGTACAATCCTATTTTATGGCCATTGGTGAGGTAAGTAGAGTGAATACTCATAAATGTGAGGTCAACACTAGTCTAGCACAAGTAGAGTGAATAGACTGAATCCTCACAAAACTGAGATGGTAGCTGAATAGAAAGCTGAATAGAAAATCAAGAAAATCAGCCATAAGTAGAGTGAATCCTCACAAAAGTGAGGTCAACATAAGTAGAGATAATCCTCACAAAAGGATTTGAACAATGGGCGACCAAAGATGACATGGTAGGCAAATAGAAAATTAACCACAAGAAAATCTACCATGTATATAAATAACTTCTCACCTTCTCTCCAAGTGACTGGAAGGATGAGTGTTCCCAAAGCTTCTTTCATTTCTCTAGAAAACCCATAGAATGTCTTAAGCATGGAAAAAAATATAAGATTTGCTCAAACCCTTATTGTTAAAAACTTATTTGAAGATAATATTCTTTGAGCTCCACATGAAAATTAGTATGCTTCAAATATGGTAGTTTGTCATTAGGGTGGTGACAATGACAACATTGTATAAGGATTGCCCTTCAGTGGTAAGTCTATATCGGTAAATGAGATGGGTGGATGTGAACAACAGTGTGATATCACGGTGGTTGCACATAATTCACCCATGTCGGTAGTTCGTTATGTTCTACGAATGATGTGATCACCCCTATCGGTAGTTTGTTAAACAACCTAAGAGTCGAATCTCTCGGTGTGGTGAAGAAGAGTCAGCACCTCAGTGCATTGTTGATATTGAGCAGACACATAGTCAACTTGAATGAGGTAATTTGATTAGTATTGGTGCTATTTTTGGTTGGAGGAGTTGCCCATAAGAAGCTATCGGTCATCAGAATCGAAATCTCATCGCCCGCTTCAGAAGGACATTTTAATTTACATATATATATAGTTTTAGAAAAATATGAAATCAAACTGACCCCATATTTTTCATAGTTTAAATGAAAGAGCATCGTACCCCAAATCATGTATCTATCCCGAAGGATAAACACAAGACTTGAGGATGAGGCTCGATCAAATAAACTAAGGAATATATGACATCCGTTTGGTCTGGAAACCTTTGTATTTGCCGACAAGTTCTCCTATTTAATATAAAGAAT
>NW_018219861.1:1948-4230 GCF_001263595.1 Phalaenopsis equestris
CCGGCACCACTATTTTTTATTGGATTCACTTAGTCCAAATGAACTTACTGAACTCAACTTAATGAGTTCCATAATTTCATTTAGACCGTGGGAAGCCTCGTTAGCAACCGTAGGTTACCTCCTCCGAGGGATTCCCGATCCTCCGAGAGAGGCATCTTAATTTAGTTGTAATTGTAGTTTTGTGTGATGTTTGTGATTAAATTTTGAGTTGTTTTATATTTTGAATGTTTTGGCGGTGAATTTTATCTTGGTTGATTTCAATTCTAGTTTTGGTTTTGGTTTTGTGGCTATCCTGATAGTTTTAGTTTTCATGCAGGGTGGCATCGTTGTTAAGCATGCAAATTTGCAAGTACATAAAAGTACCGTATGAAAGCACAAGAAAGACAATGCTAAAAACTGTAAAAGCGTACCTAGCGAGTCTTCTCGTTCCACTACCTAAAACTTAAAAAACATGTTAAGGCAGTTTATATGAAACAGGGAGGTAAAATTTTGACAACCTATCTAACCCTAGGTCATATCTTGGTGGGTCCTTAGGATTTTAATTAAGGATGATGTTGCCAAGCAAAATATATTAAGTTTAGGAGATCTTCGAGGTATCCAACAAATCTAGAGAGAGAAGCAGGTCTGTGCTACGTGTGCTACTCTCTCGCTGCATGGTGAAAAATCCTAAGTTCCTTTAAACTTATTATGTTGCTTAATAATTCATCTTATAAACACCTTAATGCTCAATGAACAATGATGTATCAAATATCCCTGAGAGTAAGGTAATTATCATTTGTAATTTAATTTTGAAGATTATGTGGGTGAAGATCCTTAAGGAGGCAAGTTAGTCAAATTTTGATCCTAATTAGGCTTATAGTGTTTGAAAGACGTCTTTTTGAAAGACATCTTAGTTTTAATTGAAATTTCATTGTAGTAATCAAAAACCTACTGTAGTAGCTAATTCATTCGAGCTTAAACCTGTTTTCATCTAAATGATATCAAATAATCAGTTTGGGGATCACCAACTTAAGATCCAAATTTACATTTTGCTAATTTTCTAGAACTGTGCGCTACATTTAAATACGATGGTGTATCAGATGATGTTATATGACTTAAACTTTTTTCTTTCTCACTAAGGGATAATGCTAAGATATGGTTACATTTGTTCTTAGCACGTGGATCTATTAGAACTTGGGGTGATTTAGCACAAAAATTCCTTACTAAATATTTTCCACGATTGAAAACTGTAAAGCTTAGAAATGATATTACATCTTTTAATCAGTTTGAAGGGGAATCTATTTATGAAGCATGAGAAAGATTTAAAGAACTCTTAAGAAAGTGTCCACACCATGCTATACTAGATTGGTTAATAATTCAAAATTTTTATAATAGATTAGTTGAATCTCTTAGATCAGTTATCGATGTCGTTGCTGGTGGTTCATTGATGTCAAAATCATTTCATGAAGATTATGCTTTAATTGAAGAAATGACTACCAATAATTTTTAATGGCCTTGTGAGAGGGTAAATCATAAGAGAGTAGCCAATATTCATGAAACTGATGCATTTACCATGTTAGCAAATCAACTTGCTGCAATTTCAAGGAAGTTAGACCAATTTGGAATGAATTTTTCTCAACTAATTTCCATGATTGAAGAGAATTCATTAGGTCAAATGGTAGATTCTCAAGCATCATTAATAATAAGCAGAACAACTCATATTGAAATTATTATAACACAGGTTGGAAGAACCATCCCAACTTTAACTGGAATAACAATTCAGGGGGTAATAATCAGCAATGGGGGAACAACCAAGAAATCTCATTAACAAACTGGAACAACCAAGGGAATAATAATTATAGATCTACTTATCCTCCAGGTTTCAACAGTAATACAAAGTTTAAGAAGAAGAAGTTGTCTATAGAAGAATTGGTGTTACAAATGAGAAATCAATTACAAAATTAAGGAGCTATAATTAGAAGTATCGAGAATCAACTTGGGCAAATAGCAAATTCATTAAGTAATAGATCACAAGGAACACTTCCTAGTAATACTGAATCAAATAAAAAAAACCAGAATAAAGAACAAGTAAAGTCGTTCAACTTAGAGGCGAAAGAGAGTTGGATGGTCGGGTTCAAAAAGAAATTGAAGTAGAGAGAAGAAATTGAAGAATCAAAAGAGGACACTCCAAAAGATTCTGAGAGACCTATTTCTCCATTAAAAATTGATTTGGAAAAAGCACCACCTCTATTTCTTCAGAGACTTTGTCAGCAGAAGTTGGATAAGCAATTTTCAAAATTTCT
>NW_018219861.1:4306-6912 GCF_001263595.1 Phalaenopsis equestris
CATAAAGTTTATGGAACAAATGCCGAGCTATGTAAAGTTTATGAAGGATA
This sequence comes from Phalaenopsis equestris, assembly GCF_001263595.1. Lineage (NCBI taxonomy): Eukaryota > Viridiplantae > Streptophyta > Magnoliopsida > Asparagales > Orchidaceae > Phalaenopsis > Phalaenopsis equestris. The sequence continues at coordinate 4,357 of NW_018219861.1, forward strand.
TTCTCAACAGGAAAAGGACTGTTGCACTTAATGACACTATTGCTTTTAGTGAGGAGTGCAGTGTGATAATTCAGAAGAAGCTTCTTGAAAAGTTTACAGATCCTGGTAGCTTTACAATTCTATGTGCAATAGGATACAACTTTTATGGGAAAGCTTTATGTGATTTAGATGTAAGCATTAACCTTATGACATTATTAATATTTAAAAGTTTTGTATTAGGAGAAATAACCCCTACTACTGTAACTCTGCAGTTAGCAGATCGTTCGATAACATACCCTAAAGGAGTTATAAAAGATGTCCTAGTGAAAGTGGATCAATTTATCTTTCTTATTGATTTCATTGTGCTAGATATGGAGGAAGATAAAGAGATGCTTATCATTTTGGGGAGACCTTTCCTAGCCACAGGAAGAGCAATGATAGATGTGCAAAAAGGGGAATTAACAATGCGCGTCAATGATCAAACTATTACTTTTAACATTTCAAGATCAATGAAATACCCTGCAAAAGGTAAAGATGATGAATGTTTTAGAATGGATGTTATAAGATATCTAAGTGAATGTCATTTCAAGACTACTCATGAAGTAAAATTAGAAGAAAAAGATTTGAAACTCGAGCAAGAAAAAGAATTAGATCAATGTGAAGATCTTTTTTAGGAAGATTCAAACTATGGTTTTGAAGTTATGGACACGATAGACAAAAATAAATCATTTTGTCCATCTATTTAAAAACCTCCAGAACTAGAGTTGAAGTTACTTCCTGTTCATTTAAAATATGTCTTTTTAGGAGATTCTCTTTTTAGGAGATTCCTCTACTGTTCATTTAAAATATGTCTTTTTAGGAGATTCCTCTACTTAAAATTAACAATGGAAGAAGAAATTAACAATGGAAGAAGAAGAAAGGTTGATGAAAATGCTGAAAAATTTTAAGAAAACCTTTGGAAGGACAATAGCTGATATTAAAGAAAAAGTCCTTCAATTTGTATGCATAGAATTCATATGGAAGAGAACTGCAAACCCAGGGCTGATCCGCAAAGGAGATTGAATCCTGTTATGAAAGAAGTTGTTAAGAAAGAAATTTTAAAGTTGTTAGATGCTAGAATTATCTACCCTAATTTAGATAGTGCATGGGTTAGTTCAATTCATTGTGTTCCTTAGAAAGGAGGAGTAACAATAATTGTAAATGAAAATAATGAGTTAATACCTACTATACATGTTACATGGTGGCAAATATGCAATGATTATAGAAAAGTAAATCTTGCCACCAGGAAAAATCATTTTCTATACCCTTTCTAGATTAAATGTTGGATAGACTAGCTTGACATAAATACTTTTATTTTCTGGATAGATATGCTGGCTATCACCAAACTGTAATATCTCCTGAGGATCAAGTGAAAACAATGTTTACCAGTCCCTATGATACTTTTGCTTTTAGAAGAATGCCCTTTGGTTTATGTAATGCCCCTGCTACATTTCAAAGATGTATGATGACAATTTTTTGTGATTTAATTTAAAAAGGGATTGAAGTAGTTATGGATGACTTTTCAGTGTTTGGAACTTCATTTGACTCATGTTTTGAACATTTATCTAAAGTTCTTAAGCGCTATGAAGAAACAAATTTAGTCCTTAATTGGGAAAAAAGTCAATTTATGGTAGCAGGAGGAATTGTATTAGATCATCAAATATAAGAAAATGATATGGAACTAGATCCTGCTAAAATTCAAGTGATGGCTAATTTACCTTATCCAACAAATGTAAGGGAAATTAGGAGGTTTAAGAGTTTTTTAGGGTATGCTCGATTCTATAGAGGATATATTAAAGATTTTTCAAAGATTGCTAAGCCTTTATGTCATTTACTGGAGAAAGTTACAATTTTTAATTTTGATGAGGAATGTCTAAAAGTTTTTAAATTATTAAAAGAAAATAATTCACTGCACCAATTATAGTTTCACCAGACTAGGGAAAACCTTTTGAATTGATGTGTGTTTCTAGTGATTATGCTATTGGAGCTGTTTTAGGACAAAGATATGATAAATTGTTCATGGTAATTTACTATGCTAGTAAAACTCTTAATGAAGCAATTAATTATACAACAATAGAAAAAGAGTTATTAGCAATAGTATATGCTTTTGATAAATTTAGATCATATTTAATTGGAACTCATTGTATAGTACATACAGATCATTCTGTTATTAAGTATTTAATGAAAAAGAATGATGCTAAACCTAGACTTATAAGATGTATTCTTCTTTCACAAGAATTTGATTTTGTAATAGTAGATCGAAAGGGAATAGAAAATCAAATTGCTGATCATTTGTCCAGGCTTGAATTAGAAAAACCACTCTGTTTTGAAAATTAAATCAATGAACATTTTCCAGATGAAAAATTGTTCACAATTAATGAGTGGCGTGTTCCGTAGTATGCCGACATTGTGAAATTTATTGTTAGTGATATTATAACCTATGGAATGACATACCAGCATAAGAGAAAATTTATTTCTGAAGCTAAGAATTATTTTTGGGATGACCCATTTTTATATAAACAAGGAAAGGATCTGATT
>NW_018219861.1:7458-8155 GCF_001263595.1 Phalaenopsis equestris
GGAGTTTTTCTCAAGGCTGCAGTATAAAACTCTCCAGAAGTCCGCCGACGGCGCCCTCGAGGCCGCTGACCGCGAGCGCGGCGGTTATGCCTACTCTGGCTTTGGATAAGGTAAAATTTTAAAGGGATGTTTAGGCAACTCTTGGGAAAGCTCATCCACAACTTTAAAAGAAGATTTTGGCTGAAAATCAAGGAGGTCTTGGATGTTAGAAAGGTCCTGGAAAGGGGGAAGACTCAAAATTGAAGTGTGAAACAAGTGTAGAGAGTCTGACTTGTGAGGAATTACTCGAGAGATTGTAAGAGTGGAGAGAAAGTGAGAGATTTCTTCCTTCTTGTTGCTTCGAAGAGGAATTCTGTGTGCTGTAAAGAAAGGAAGAGATTCAGAGGAACTTCAAGGAGTGTTCTTGGGGAGAAATTAGAGATAAGTTATTTACTTATTGTAGTTTGAATGACTTTGATTTTATATATGAATTCTGAGTTTTGTTATGTTTTCCCCATGAGATCTGAGTAGTTTTCTCTGTCTTTCTGATTGCCTTGAGATTTGTGAAATGGTTATTTTAATTGGTGAAGCCATGAAAATGTTTAAGAAATTGTGATGATCTTTTCACTTCGATCTTAATTTACTTTCAATCTGGCCAATTGATTTGTTAAAATATGTTGAGTTTTACAACTAAAGTGAAGATTACATCCAAGATTCA
>NW_018219861.1:8826-12814 GCF_001263595.1 Phalaenopsis equestris
CATCTTTCGGAAATTTATATATTCTGTTAGCAGTGTACTATGTATCTAAATGGATAGAAGCTGTTGTTTTACCTCGATGTGATGCTCAAAGTATTGCAAAATTTTTGAAAATGAACAATTTTGTAGATTTGGGATGCCGAGAGTTATCATTACTGATGAGGGAAGTCATTTCAAAAATGCCTTTATGGAGAAGTTATTAAAGAAATATCATATAAATCATAGGATTGCTACTGCTTATCATCCTCAGACAAGTGGTTTGACTGAATTATCCAATCAAGAAATTAAAAGAATTATGGAAAAATCTAGGAATCCAACAAAAATGGATTGGTTAGTCAAACTTGACTATGTTTTGTGGGCTTATAGGACTGCATATAGAACCCCTATAGGAATGTCCCCATATAGGCTAATATTTGGGAAAGCTCGTCACTTACCAGTTAAAATTGAGCATAAAGCATATTGGCCAATTAAAGAGTTCAATTATAATTTGAAAGATGTTGGCGAGAAAAGATTATTACAATTAACTGAGCTTAAAGAGATAAGGAATGAGTCTTATGAAAGTGCCAAAATTTATAAAGAAAAGATGAAGATGTGGCATGATCAAAAGATTCTTACTAAAAATTTTCAACCAGGGCAACAAGTTTTGCTATATAATTCAAGGTTTATATTATTTCCAGGCAAACTTAAGTCCAGGTGGATGGGCCCATTTATTGTGATTAAAGTTTATCCTTATGGAACTGTGGATATTAAAGATCAAAAATCTGAGAAATTCTTTAAAGTGAATGGACATAGATTGAAACCTTATTATATAGGGGATCAACAGAAGTTTAATGATGGAATGATGTTGGGTAATGAGAATTTGGACGTTAAGTTGACTTGTGCAAAAATGTGCACCAGCGCTTAAGCGCGACAGTTTAAAAACATGTGAAAAATTAGTATTCTAGAAGGAAAACCACCTAGAAGTTTGCAAAAAAGTGTCTTGGCAAATTTTAAACATGTCTAGCAGTTATTGGAAGAATTTAGGCTTATAAATAGAAGGTTTTAGTGAAGGAATTTTAGTGAAGGAATTTCACAGGTTTTAGTGAAGGAATTTCACCTCAGATCATTTCTAGCCTTAAAGCCTAAAAGAGAGAGAATTTTAAAATGATGTCTTCATGTGGGATGGATTTGAAGAAGAAGGAAGATACCTTGAGGAAGAAATTCATTAGTCAAAGTGCACAAGAGATGTATAACAGTTTCTTAGTCGTTAGTATTGAAGGGATATCAAAGAAAATCAACAAAATTGAAAATACCATGTATAAGGTATTGGAAATTCATGCACATCTAGAGCATATTGGATGGCAATTGAAAATGCAATTTAGTCACACTAGTTATATAGAGGAAGCGGATAAGGAGGAGTTTCTTAAGCAAAAGTGGATTGAAGAAGATTGCATCAGAGCACGTCACCACCATTCGTTTTATCAACTTTATATTTCGGTTGCCCCAGGAGAGACTAATGAAAGACCTGAATCTGTTCCTTCTAATGAAGAATGGAATTAAGTTCTATGTTAGTTTTTGTGTGATTAAAGTCATTGTCTTTAAGTGTTTTTAGTGTTTGAGACATGTATTAGTGTTTATTTTACTTATGTGTTTAATTATGAATGTGTGTTAAGTGTTTTGTACTTAGGAAAATTTTCTCATATGAGACTATTTGGAGTAAGAATTAAGTGTCAATAGTATTTATACTTGTTCGCAAATTAATATAAATTTGTTTTTTGTGAAAATTTTGCGTGGTTTTAGCCTCGAATTGAAATAGTTATTAAAAAGAATTTTGAGAGAGAGAGAGGAGTTATAGGAAGTTAAAATTAGTCAATTAAGTACTATGAGACCATTTAGGGGTGGTTTACTTAGGCAAATAGTGCATTTTACTTAAATTTGAAGATTTCAAAAATAATGCACTGGTGCCTAAGCGCTACATCTCGCGCTTAAGCGCGAGCTAACCCGAGAGGCAAGCACCTAAGCGCCACTTACCCGTGCTTAAGTGTCGGTTCACGAAAACTGGTTTGTGAATGGTTAAAAGTGAAATTTTGGTCCGAAAACACCATTTTTAACCCCTCCCGTCATCTCCTACCTCTCAAAATCATGATTTTAAGAGCTAAGGCACAATATTAAGTAGAGATTTCTTGGTGGAATCAAGAAAAATTTCCTAGATTTGGATTCCTTGAGGTAAGAGCTTTACTTCTACGCAAAAATTTTGGATTTTCACCATGTATTTTGAGCACATTTGTATTTTGAGGAAAATTCACTGTTCATGGTGAAAAATGAGAAAAAATCTATAAAAATTGCTTAAAAATCTATGGAAATTGCTTGGGAAGTTTAGTTTGTGCTTTTGGAAGTTTAGTTTAGTGATTTAGACTTGATTTCTGAAGTTTTTTTTGGAATTTATAAAATTTGTAGAATGGCACCAAGAATGAAGAGGAATAGAGGAAAAAGCCCATTTGATTCGAGAAAATTTATTAGTTCAAAAGCTCAAGATCGATACAGTAAATTATATTTTTTACATATCATTTTGATAAAAACATATGAAGTTGGAAATCAATTTTAATAGTTATCAACATTCAATAATATATTATTTTAACAAATTTACTATTAAATTTAACATGAAAAATTTAAGGGGGTGTTTGATACCAATACTTTTTAGCAAAATTTAAGTATGAATTTAAAGTAAACGAGGAAAGTTAGTACCTTTTTTGTCAGAGGTAATCAACTTATTTTACAATTTAGCACCGGATACTTTATGTTTTTATGCAAATTATAGTCCTACTAAAGCAGAGTTTAATTATTTCATACTTGACTATTGGGAGAGCACTTTGGAAGATTACCAATGAGAGGAGAGTAAATTTTCCAACTTCAAAGTTATGTGCACCTTTGAAGGCCTAGCACTATTTCATTTTTTGCGCGTTTGCTTCTGACCAATCATCCCAATGAAGTGACCAGAGAAAGAGCGACATTGAACTATTGTATTCAACAGGGAAAGCTTATCAATATTGAAGCTTTGATCTGTCAAACTATCATCAATTTTGCTTCGGCTGTTACAATTGCAGGTCTGGGATTTTCTTCCTTGATCTTTTATTTGTGTGAGCAGGCTGGGGATAAATATGATAGTTGGGAGGAAGTTCTGTTACATCTAAAGCCCATCACGAAGGTGAATGTAAAGACTTCTTCTGAGCATTAAATTTTTGGTTGGAGAGGAAGATTTTCCAGGAGCTATGGAATAGAAACGTCTACTGCATCTACTTCTACTGCTTCTTCATCTAGACCATCTACTTCACGAGCTTCTACATCTCGATGTGAGTCTACTCATACCCGAAATGAGTTATTGCAGAAGATGATGGATAATATCAATTTTACTGCGGATAAGGTACAAAAGGATAAGGTACAAAATTTAGAGCATTTTGCAGATCATACTGATATTTATAATAGAAGGAAGAGTGATTTATAATAAAAAGAAGAGTGATTATGAAGAGAAATTCCACTCATCTTTGGAGAGCCTGATTAGAGGCAACACATGAGTCCTCCATATCCCCGATATCCTGATTATGAGCTTGCAGAAAAATGATACAACGGTGATTCTGAGGATGAAGTGTAAAGCTGAGAGATTTATTTTATGATTGTAATATGATATGAACTATGTGGTCTGGGCCTGCTACATTTGCATCTATGTGTTGTTTTGGACTATCTTGTGTTTTGGACTTTTATATTTTATTAGTATTATGACATTTGTGGTAGTTAGTAGTTTATTTTTAAAATTTAGGGTAGTAACTGCTATTTTGTGTTTAGTACTACGATTTAGTTAGTTTAGAACTTAACTTAATTTCATATCTATTATAAAGTAGAAAATCTTGCTAGCTTAGATCTTAAACTTGAAATTCAGAAATTGCTACCCTTTATTTTTCTTTTATCATGTTTGCAAGTTTGTCTTTATGTTAAGATTGTGATGTCAGTAGTGTGT
>NW_018219861.1:12952-14339 GCF_001263595.1 Phalaenopsis equestris
TTTAATATGTTAAAAATTTAAGTTTGGGGGGATGAAAATTTTTTTTTAAAACTGGAATTTTATTTGTTCTCAAATGTACTACAAGTGAATTTGATTTTAAAAGAAAAATTGATTATGTATATGAAGTTATATTAGGGAAATAAAATTTGATTTTAGAAATGAGTAAGAAAATTTAGTTAAAATTTTTAGTAATGAAGAAAAACTTTAAGTTAAAAAGTTTTTAGATGAGAAAATGATTAATATAAGTAACTATCTTTAGTAAGAAAAATTGTATTTTTAAAAACTTTAGATAATTTAGACTTTTATGTTTAATACTTAAATTTCTTTTATTAAAATTAAGTTGGTCTCATTTACTGAATTTTTTTTCTAAATTAGACTAATATATTTCTAAATCAAAATTTTAGTAACTCCTAAAAAAACTCATATACATATCTTACGTATGTAGTTTTTAAAGATTAAAGTGTCACTTGAGGACAAGTAACATTTTAAGTTTGGGGGATTTTGATGCACGTAAAATATAGTGTTTTTAGACACATTTTTATGCCTATTTTTTAGATATTACACTTTAATGGAAAGTATTTTTTGTTTTTTTTGCAGATACAGGTAAATCAGGTGAAAAATGCTTAAGGGAGTAAAAGCGTCGGGTAAACAGAGAAGGCCGTGCCTAAGCGCTAGGGTCCCGCGCTTTCCCGCGCTTAAGCGTCAGTGGTAGTTACTAGACGAGTAAAGTCTGTTTTTGTGAATTTTGAAGAGGTTTTCGAGGCACTCATTGGCTTAATATGTGGTTAAGACCACCATGGACGAAAATTATCATGAAAGGATGCAACTCTTGGGGAAATAAATTGAATCTAGACATATTTTGAAGAGTTTCCAAGGCACCTCTTGGAAAATATAAAAGAAAGAAGATAGGACTTTGAAAGGAGTCCTGAAAGTATTGGAAAGTTTTGAAAGTTCTCATTTTGGGAGTTAGTTCGGAGAGATTTTCAGGCACCACTTTTACTTTTATTTTATACTTTTTGTTATTTTATTTTGAGTGATTGTAAAGAGAATAAATTTAAAGGAACTTTAAGAGTTTGGTGGAGAGCTTGAGATAAGTTTTATCTTTTTGTTTTGAGACTACTTTTGGTTTTAATTGAGACTTGTTGTTGGTTTGACAATGATTTCTACTTTTAAACTAAAGTGTGATTTTATTTTATCTATGGATTCTGAGTAGTTTTCTTTATCTTTCTTCTTGAAGTGATAAGTAATTAAGTTTTAGATAGAAATTTTAGAGAGTATTGATTTTTAATGTTGGAAGAAGTTGTGATGATTTAATCCATGCACTTCATTTACTTCTTGATTTGGCCAATCTAGATATTAAAATTTGTTGTGAGAACAGTAAGAACCG
>NW_018219861.1:14393-22408 GCF_001263595.1 Phalaenopsis equestris
AATGTAGTTCATATGATTGAGTGCAAATAAATATGGAAATATTCATTGAAGGGTGTAGAGTTAGAGGACTTTAAAGTGAAAGGTTAAAGCCCCCAACTTGGTTTATTGTTTTAGGTTCTGATACGAGATGTTAGCCCCCAGGTGGAGGGAATCGAGGGAACTCTAGAGTGAGAGTTAGTTTCTTCCCTTCCTAGATGGTCTTCATAAATATTCAAACTTTAAATTAGCCAATGTTCTTAATAGCAACTCTAGTAAGGATAAAGAATATTATTGCTCCTATTTGGAGCAACACAATTTGCATACTTTCACAACATAATTCCTATACTATTTACTTATTCATGATAAGAAGAAAGATATTTTTCTTATTAAGTCCTTTTCATCTACAAAACTCTAGTTATCTTTTTAAGTTGTTACTATTTTGTCAAAATATCAAAAATACCAAAAATATTTGAATTTTTATTACTGCAAAATATATTCAGTTTAAGTAAATGTCTTTTTAAAAATAGAAAGTTTTCTAAAAATTTATATTGCATAAATTCCCTATGGGTTCGATATTCAGGTCTTAATCAAAAAGTCCTGTATTACTTGATAACGATACGCATACTTGCCATACTTGCGTAGTATGCGTAGTATCCCAATATATATAAATTAAAATTTAAATTCTTATTTTTCTTCAGGATCAAGTTTTTGGTTTGTCGTAAAGTAAGAAAATATAAGTGAAATGTAATCTGAATTATTGTTGTACTTTGCATATTAGCAGTATCAAGAGGGATCAGTAGGCCACATGGTCAGGTGTCAGGTGTCATCCAATTGGGGTTGGTCAGGTGTCATCCAATTGGGGTATTATGATTAATTTTGTCTGTTTTTTTCCCAAATTAGAATTTTTCATGAGTGATTTGACCATTCTAGGGTGCCACAAAATTTTGGATTCAAAAAGGACCATTGAGATTTTGATCTGATTTTTAGGGTTTCAATCCCACTAGTGAGACCAGGGATCAATGTTCATAGATCCCCCTCAACGGTTGGTGGTCAACTTTGAGGCTAAAAAGTAGGTTCCTAGGGTCTATGAGGAGATTCCTAGGTTTTCTGATGGCTTTAAGTGACCTAAGTCATGTATTACCCGTAAAGGTCAATTTAGGTTTCCATACGTGGTCAGAACCCTGCGTCAACCAACCAATAAGTTGGGGGCTTGAATTTTTTTTTGAAGAGTCCCAAAATGTACAATACTAGTTTATGACCATTGGTGAGGTAAGTAGAGTGAATACTCACAAATTTGAGGTCAACACTAGTCTAATAAAAGTAGAGTGAATAGACTGAATCCTCACCAAAGTGAGATGGTAGCTGAATAGAAAATCAACCACAAGTAGAGTGAATCCTCACAAAAGTGACGTCAACATAAGCAGAGTGAACCCTCACAAAAGGATTTGAACAATGGGCGACCGAAGATGACATGGTAGGTGACTAGAAAATCAACCACAAGAAAATCTACCATGTATATAAATAACTTCTCACCTTCTCTCCAGGTGACTGGAAGGATGAGGGTTTCCAAAGCTTCTTTCCTTTCTCAAGAAAACCCATAGAATGTCCTAGGCATGGCAAAAATATAAGATTAAACCCATCTTGTTAAAAACTTATTTGATGATAATATTCTTTGAGCTCCCCATGACAATGAGTATTCTTCTAATATGGTAGTTGGCGATTAGGGCAGTGACAATGATAACATTGTATAGGGATTGCGCTTCAGTGGTAGGTCTATATCGGTAAGTGAGATGAGTGGATGTGAGTAACGGTGTGATATCACGGTGGTTGCACATAATTCACCCGTATGAGACCTCTTTAAGCTAGCTCGACGGGATGAATCTCCTCTAAAATGGCATGTACTATGTCGACTATACGTATCACTTGAGCTAAAACTAGTTCATTCGTGATTTCTTCAATAAGAGTCTTTTCTCTGTCCCTGGGTGGTCACTCCATGTGTCATAAACTCCTTTAGCTTCCTAACTTTGATTAGATCATTGATTATACTTCAAAGATGATAAAACTTCTCAGTGTCATGACTGTGGTCCCAATGTCACGCACAACACTTCTGTAGGTCCTGTAGATATGCTCTAGATTTCATTAGGATTTCTATCTTAAAATAATCATTATTTTGGATGACCCCCTCCATTATCTTGACCATTAGAACTCTTAGAGGAGTCTTGCTGAGGATCTCATTAATAGGTATTGGTCATTCTTCATATCAAGCTAGCCATTGCTTGGTTCATCAAACTCATTTTTTTTATAATGGGCCCTATTAGTCACATGATTATCTGAGGGCCTCCATGAATCCTCAAAGCTAAATTAGATATGAGGGAAAAGGTTGTTTGTTGGTTTACATCCTTATTTATTAAAGATTCTTTTAGGGGGTTGACGATGGCTTGAGTCGATTATAAATGAATGTTGACCTCACTTTTGGTTGAGGTTTAGATTTCCCTCTTTAGTAGCCTAGGGTCTAGCCATAGGATTTTCCTATTGACTATTCCTAGAAAACTAGAAAGGAAACCTCACCATTAGAAACTCTAAACTCCTCTTTGCTCAACTTGAAGTTCTACATATTGGTCCAAACCTCTAGAACTTAGTAGGTGGGGTTAATATGGAGGATCTCAAGGAGAGTCCCCATAGAACTGCTTGACCTTATGGCTGGCCCTGGGTATTTGTCTGGAGATAGTACACTCACTTGCACTCACTATCACCCACAATCACTCACAATCCTAAAACCTAAAATTGTTGACTTTGATCTCTTGATCTTGATCTTTTGAGAGACTCTCATGTAGATGGTCTCCTAGACCCACTAGCCCTAGGATAGGGTTCAGCTATGATAAGCACATAGAAGAACCAAATGGGGATTTCATTGGTCCATAGTTCATATAGGGTGGTTGGCACCAAATTCTACCAAAATGTCCAACTTGGCCTTTTGCCCCTAAATTCACCCAAATTACCTAAATGCCCTTGAAACCCTAAATTTGGTCAAAATCCTCAAATTCACCCAAAATACTCAAATTTGTTCAAAAATCATTTCAAACCATTTCAAAATACCTAAATTGCCTAAATCCACCCAAAAATTTCAAAATTACCACAATAGTCCTAAACTTTCCAAAATTAGCAAAATACCCTCGGCACTCTAAACTTCGCCAAAACCTCCAAAAACACTCCAAATGTTTTCAAAACCAATTTGGTTTGACCAAAACCCCTAAATTTCCTTTAAAGGCTCAATTTCCCCAAATCCACCTTAAATGTCCATCAATTTGGCCCCAATTCCTTACAATTTCAATTCTAAACTCAAATTCATCTTTTATTTGATCAATCCAAACCAAATCCAAGCCTAATTGACTCATGTTTTGAGCTCAATTTTGATCCAAATCAAAACCCCCAATTTTAGTCATATGACTTAATCCCACCAAATTGAACTCCATAGCCTATGCCCCAATTTGAATTGTAAACTCTTCATACCACTCCTACACATCAAATTTGAACTTCAATTGGCCTTGGTGAAGCCTCAATTTCACTTAATTTTAACCCACAATTTCTTGGTGAAGCCTCAATTTCACTTAATTTTAACCCAAGTCCAAAATCCCCAAATTTGTCTCAAATTGGCTATCTTCCCAACCTAACCCCAAAATTGACACCCAATTGATGTTGAAAAGTCTTCATGACATTCCTATAGACCATTTTCAACCATTAATTTGGACTTAGCCTAACCTTAGCCCAACCTAGACTCAAGTCTAGTCCAACATGCCCAAAGTGACCAAAATCCCAAAATCCTTCAAATTGAGCTTCCAGTTGAACTTAAAATTACATCAATCCTTCACCAAAAATCTTCATGATAATCATTTACACAATTTTGATCAATCAATTGAGCTCAAAGTAATGGCTAACCTAAACCAAACCCAATTTTTAGCCATTTTCACCCAAATTGGACCCATGCACCAAAATTGACTTAGCCATGCCTAAGCCACCAAATTGATGACTCCACAGTCACCAAGTACACCCTATGAACCAGGCTAGACCCACCTAAACTAGCTAAGGTGAGCTATGGACCAATGGTCCCTTGATTTAATCGATTTCACCTCATATTTAGCCTAAACTCAAATATCTTCTTCATCATCACTTACCCTTAGGAGTTAACCATCATTAGCATATCCCTGACCTCCCTAAGCCAAGAAGTGACCAAAATCTAATCAGCCACCACCTCAGCTTCTGAAAACAGCCAGCCCAAGGGAGCCCCAAGTGGCAAAAATCCAAAATTAAACCTCTTTGACTTGACTCGCTCCCATTGGCCATTAGAGCCTTTCTTCCCTCCACCTCAGCGTGCTTTAGCACCCAACTCCAAGCCTTGAGCTCCAACAGGTAGCCATTGCTTTAAATGGACGTCTCCACAGCCAAGGAAGAGAGTGCTTGGAACCTTAAGGAACTCTACCTCTACTAAAATCTCACCAGAGCTCAGAGCTTCTCCAAACCATCCCAAGTGCAATCCCCTTGCTCTCAGCCACTGGTAGCCACCCCTTTGAGCCAATTTCTCCACTGAAATTTGTCCTAAAACCAGGATAAAACTGTCTATAGCTCCATAGTGCACCAAACTTCAATTAATTATGCACACACCATCCCCACAGTGAGAGAAGTTGATTCCCCATAAAAGCCCCCTCTGAAACAGCCCCTAGCATAGACCTTCACCAACACCTGAAAACCACTTTGATCGAAATCATACTTAGATAATTCATCAAGGCTTGGGACTTCATCTGGAGGTTCGTTGGATCCAATCGAAGCTGCCACAACCATCTGATTGAGGCCTCTCCTCTCATACAAAGGTATTGAATCCCAACCCTAATCTTCCCAACCCTAATCTGAGCTTCCAACCCTAATCTGAGCTTATTTTGGTTCACCATACATATTTACTATATTTCATATTGTATAAGCCACATAGATTGGTTTGTTTTGAGTAGATGAAGGTTTTGAAACAAACCCCATGAGATTTGATTGAGTCTAGATGAAGATCTTAAGGTTTTAGTGTGAACGACTCACGGGTTAGGTCACTTAGGGACGATGAACATTTGTCGTCTGATCACGTGTTTCTTCATTGAACGGTCTTGATGAAGCCGAACAAATATATGGTTCATAAAGCATGGTCCACATGGAGGCTATGTGGCTTGCGGCGTCAAATGACGGAGAGACGCATGCGCATTTTAGAGCTGCATAGGATGCGCTGACGCTAAGCTGGATAAGTAAATAAATTAGGATTTTATGATTTATTTAAATTTTAAAGCTTTAAAAAATCATATCTTTACATAGAAAAATCATAAAAATAAAAGAAAAATGCTGCACTTGCTCCGTTAATAGAGGAGAATAATGTGGACTAAAAATAAAAATTATTTGTCAAACATATGATTTTTAATGGATTAAATACCCTTTGTGGTATTTCAATTCTCCATGACTAAATATTCCTCACCATGGCTTGAAATTTTGAGGGTTTATTCCCCATGACAAAGGCTATGTCTTCTGATTTTTCCAAGGTCAGTAGATATTCCTATGCTTCTAGCCCTAATTTTCAAGCTAAGATGATCATTTTGGCTTATTTTAATTATATAAATCAAAATATCACTTGGAAAATTATGGGAATAATTTTAGTAGGTTTCCTGTGGTCAGAGAGTCTAGGAAAACTTTTATGATGTTTTGAATTACCTTGTGAATTTCAATATTTAATTAAATGCAAATATCTTGTATTAAATTATGTAAATAAAATACTTATCAAAAAGTGACAAGATCAATCCCACATTATTCATAAAAATCATGTCTATTCAATGTAAGAATTGGAAAGATATTTGGCTAAGTTTAAGTACTAAAGTTGATTTTCAAAGCAACCTTGTTTCTTTGTATAAAAATAATTATAATAAATCAAATACACCTGGGAAAATTATGAAAAGGGGTTTTCTCAGTTCCTTGTGATCAGGGGCACTTAGAAATAATAAAAGTTTTTTTTGGTAAAATACTTGATTTTTTAGCCTTATTTTAAGTTTAAAGTAATTAAAATAATTAAAAATTCCCAAAAATGCCAAAATATTTTAAAATGTTCCCAATTGTTCTCTGATCACTTGAGACTCATTAAAATATTTTTCCTAATTTTTCATAAATTAAAAATAAATTTTAAAAGCTTAAAAGTGAATTTTCCTTGTTCTCCCATTAAAATAATTATAATAAATTAATTCAAAAAATCATGAAATGTTGTCTAAGTGTTTATCTAACCTTAGGAGACCTCTAATAATTTTTCCATAAATACAAACTTTATCTTGGATAATTAAATAAATTGACATTTGAAAATCCTATCTTCTAAATTTAAATACTTTTTTTAAATTAAATTAAAATTTTGAGAGGTCCACATATTCTCCTCTAAAACATTATAGTTACCTCATGGATATGACACTCTAAACCCTTAAAGTCATTTGAGTTGTGTTTAAAGAGTTATGAGGTGAAGTGCCTCAAGGGCAAAGTGGTAATTTTAGACTTTGGTGCCTTAATCAAAATTTAGGATTAATCAAGGGAAAATGGGTAATTTTGATCTTAATAAACATATTTGGATGATTGAAATACAATAGGATTAAAAGGTAGAAACTCATTTACCACCCTTGCATAACATCAATAAAATCATACTCCTCCTACCCTTCATGACTTGGAAGTTAATAAAGTTCAAATGATTATTAAGTGATTGGCTTAAGCTAGAAAGATGATAATTTACTTTTCTTAAGCCTAAAGTTGAGGATGGTTTGACTATTTGATAAGAATGCATATCATTTAAATCAAAATCTTGATAATCACCATTTCACCTATCATGATTGTTAAAGGTAGTAGTGACCTAGGCTCAATGTCTAAACTCAATTGATCAGATATAGAAGATAACATGATTGTTTATTAATGTCTTTAAACACCACAAGCCTGAACTTAATTGTGGGCACCTAATCTTTAAATGACCTAGACTTGCCTTAGGGGCACCCACTCACATAACTCTTAAATGAAACATCAATTGACTAATCGAGTATCCTATCCTCGAGGTAATTGAAAAGGTAATTGAAATGTCAGTTTTCACTGAGCAATAGTCACACTCTAGCCTCTGATGATTAATGGAACAATATGATAATTTTAAAAATGAACTTGGAATATTTCAAGAGATATTCAAAATGACCCGGCGATATGCATCGAGCACTGTTAAATCTATTGGACATTCTGAAGGGCAAATTAGACTTGTCATATTTTGTTCTAAAATCATCTACTAGGATCTTCTGAGATTCAATAAAGTCATAATTTGGGGTTTGGTTTCCTTGGAAAATTATATACATGTCTTGCAAGTACTGACCTTTTAGGTGGTGGAACGAGAAGACTCGCCAGATACTCTTTTACAGTTTATAGTACCGTCTTTTCTTGTACTTTCCACACTGTATTTTTTTATGCTTTTAAAACTTGCATATTAAATAACGATGACACCCTGCATGAAAACCAAAATTGTTAGGATATCCATAAAATCAAAAATAAATTTTAAATTTAAAAAGATAAAGTTTACTGTCACAACATTCAAAATATAAGACAGCTCAAAATTTAATCACAAACATCACAAAATATAATTCATCAAAATTTAGTAACCTACGGTTGCTAACAAGACTTCCCACTGTCTAAATGAAAATACAGAATTCATTAAATTGAGTTTAGTAAATTCAGTTGGACTAAGTGAATCCGATAGAATATAGTGGCACCGGAACGAGAGAACCGTAGGATCATGACTAGTGTCGCTCTAATCAACTTTAATATACCCCATAATATTTTAATAATCATAACCATAGGTACAACTGATTTGACATTATAATTTGACATATTAGAAAACTTAAATTTGTCACGATGAGGAGCTTGGAGCTAGCACTGTGGGCAGCACAGCCATCTTCAATAGTAAGAAAATTTACAACAACACATATTTTCTTAGAATTGAACAACAAGCC
>NW_018219862.1:0-11414 GCF_001263595.1 Phalaenopsis equestris
TGAAATTTAGAGTCAAAATGGAGAAGTTGAAAATTCGTTAAGCGCCGAAGGTGCCAGACTGGGCGCCGACGACGCCGTTTGATAGAGAAAAATGAAAGAAAATTGAATTAAATTACGGACCACTGGCGTCGACGGTGCCCATGTCGGTTCAGACCCTATTTTTAGTAGATTTTTGAAAAATTTGGACGCTTTTTGAAGTGTTTTTTGATGCACCTATTGGAGAACTGACTCTATTTGAGGTCGAAATTGATCAGAAAATTGGCTCCTTTTCGTCATTCCCCTCCGCCATTCATTCTCTTACATACCATACACTTTTCCATCTTCATTCCACCACTATTTTGGAGTATATTATAGATTTTTCTTTAATAATTTAGAGTTTTTGTGTTGAGATTAAGTGTGAATCTTTCACTAAGAGTGTTGGAGAAGGAGAAAAGTGAGAGATTTCTTCTTCCAATATTTCTTAAAGAAAGACTACATGGGATTTGCTTTGAGAAAGAGTTTCAGATAAGTGTTATTTTTTTTATAGTGTTGTATGAACCTTTTTTTATATATGAAATTTGTGCTTTATTGTATCTTTTGCATGAAGTCTGAGTACTTTCCTTTATCTTTCTCTTTACTTTGAGATATGGTAAAATGAAGGGATAATATGGATGTGCCAACGCTAAAATATAAAATAAATTGTGATGATTTTTCAACTCCAAACTTAATTTACTTTTTGATCTGGCCAATTGAATTATTAAAATTTGTTGTGAAATATATGATCAAGGAAATTGAGTATGAGTTCTACAATAGATTAAAGATCACATTTGATTCCATGAAGAAGATTTTCGTTCATGGAATTAAGTGCAAATAAATAGGGAAATATATATTGTTGGTTGTAGAATTAGAGATTTTAGGTCGACAGACTAAAATCCCCAATTCTGTCTTAGTGTTTAAGAATTAAAGAGAGAGTTAGCCTTTAGGTGAATGGAAGTGAGAGCTCTAGAGTGGGAGCCATTATCCTCCTAGCATAGGCACAGATTTAGGGACTAAGACAGAATTTGTTACATCTTGCTAGTTTTCTTGAAATTTGTGCTACTTTTAAATATCACGGACTGTTTAATGATGCTATTAGACTTAGACTTTTTTCTTTTTTTATTAAGAGATAAAGCTAAAGCTTGTTTAAATTCATTAGCACCTGGATCTATCAGAACTTGGGGAGAACTATCACAAAAATTCTTGGCTAAATATTTTCCACCCTTAGAAACCGTTAAGCTTAGAAACGATGTTATATCTTTTTGTTAATTTGAAGGGGACTCGATATATGAAGCTTGGAAAAGTTTTAAAGATCTTCTTAGGAAATGTCCACAACATGTTTTACTAGATTGGTTAAAAATTCAAACATTTTACAATGGATTGGTAGGATCACTTATATTTATTATAGATACTGCTGCAGGTGGATCACAATGTCAAAATCTTTTAATGAAGCATATTCTTTAATTGAAGAAATGGCTACAAATAATTTTCAATGGCCCTCTCAAAGGGTAAATCCTAAGAGAGTAGCTATTATTCATGACTCTGATGTAATGTCCTTTTTAGCATCTCAAATTGTTGCTATTTTGAAAAGAATGATCAAATTGGAGTGAATCATTCTCAAATACCCCCAATATTAGAGGAAAATTCACTAGGATAGATAATTGATAATCAATCATCTTACGAAACTTTAAATGCTATAAATAATTGAAATAACAATCTCTATTCTAATTATTATAACCCTAGATTGAAGAATCACCTTAATTTTAGTTGGAATAATTATAACAATTTGGTGAATTCCTTCAGAAATTTGAACAACCAAGAAAATCTTAATTATAAACCTTATTATCCTCCTGGATTTAACTCTAACCCTATCCTACAAGTTAAGAAAAAGAAGTTGACAATGGAAGAAGTAATGTTGAACGTGGGAAATCAAATACAAAAGTAATGGGCTACTCTTAGAAATATTTAAAATTAATTAGGACATATTGCTACTGCACTTAGTAACAGACATTCAGAAATTCTTCCGAGCACTGTGGAAGTTAATCGAAAAGATCAAAATAAGGAGCAAATTAAAGCAATTCAATTAAGAAGTGGAAAATAAGTTGAAACAAGAATCCAAAGATAAATTGAAGTTGATGAAGAGAAGGAAGAAATCAAAAGTGACCAAAATGAAAATAACAAAATGAACAATAGAAAAATGAAAAAACACAGAGCCCTGTAGAAAAACCATTACCTCCATTTCCTCAAGGACTGAAGCAAAAGAATAGAGATAAACAATTTACAAAATTTTTGGAAATCGTTAAGAAGTTAACGATAAACATTCCTTTCATTGAAGCTTAGAGCAAATGCCAAGTTATGTGAAATTGATGAAGGATATCCTAAAAAAGAAAAGGAAGCTTACAGATCACGAGATCATTGCACTCAGTGAAGAGTGTAGTGCTATTATTAAGAAAAAGCTTCCTAACAAATTAAAAGATCCTGGTAGTTTTACTATACCTTGTGCAATTGGAGAAAAGTTTTACGGAAAAGCTTTATGTGATTTAGGAGCGAGTA
This sequence comes from Phalaenopsis equestris, assembly GCF_001263595.1. Taxonomy (NCBI): domain Eukaryota; kingdom Viridiplantae; phylum Streptophyta; class Magnoliopsida; order Asparagales; family Orchidaceae; genus Phalaenopsis; species Phalaenopsis equestris. The sequence goes on from NW_018219862.1 coordinate 2,569, forward strand.
TCAATCTTATGCTTTTATCAATTTTTAAATGTTTAGATTTGGGAGAAATTTTCCTTACTACTGTAACCCTTCAGTTAGTTGATCGAACAAAAGCTTATCCAAAAGGAGTTATAGAATATGTGATAGTAAAAGTTGATAAATTTATTTTCCCTATAGACTTTATAGTATTGGATATGGAGGAAGATAAAGAGATTCCTATTATTTTGGGGAGATCATTTCTTGCAACAGGAAGAGCAGTGATAGATGTGCAAAAAGGAGAATTAATAATGAGAGTTAATGATCAAGAAGTAACATTTCATATTGCAAAAACTATGAAATATCTTGCAAAAAAAAAAAGATAATGAATGTTTTAGGGTGGAAGTAACTAATTATCTGAGAAATGAACAGTTTAAGGAAGAGTTTGATAACAAATTAAAGCAAGGAGAATTTTTTTGAAAATAAGGATTAAATAATAGAATGGATTAAATAATAGAAGAAGATATAGATTATATTTGGGTCAAATTTGAAACGTTAGATTTGTTGGAAAACGATAATAATAATATTTTTCCTTTAAGTATTAAACCACCTGAACTTGAACTGAAAATATTACCTACCCTTTTAAAATATGTGTTTTTAAAATATGTGTTTTTAGGATCTGTTATTATATCTTCTGATAGGAGAGTCATCTACATTGTCTGTTATTTGAAAATTCAAGAACAAAAAAATTCAAGAACAAAAATTAATAGACATGTTGAAAAGATATAAAAAGGATTTTAGATGTACTTTATTAGATATTAAAGGAATTAGTCCTTCAATTTATATGCACATAATTTTATTAGATGAACAACACAAACTTAAAGCTGATCCTCAGAGGAGATTAAGCCTAATAATTAAAGAATTTGTTAAAAAAGAAATTTTAAAATGGTTAGATGCTGGAATTATTTATCCTATTTCAGATAGTCAGATCCTATTTCAGATAGTGCTTAGGTAAGTCCAATTCACTATGTTCCAAAGAAAGGAGGAGTGACTATTGAAAATAATGAAAAAAATTAGTTAATTCTAGTAAGATAAGTTACTTGTTGGCAAATTTGTATTAACTATAGAAAATTAAATATGGCCACAAGGAAAGATCACTTTGCTTTACCCTTTCTAGACCAAATGTTGGATAGATTGGCTGGAAACAAATATTATTGCTTTTTAGAGGGATATACCAGTTATCACCAAATTTTAATTACTCGAGAGGATCAAGAGAAAACAACATTTACAAGCCCTTATGTAACATTTACTTTTCGTAGAATGCATTTTAGAGTATGCAATGCACCTGCAACATTTCAAAGATTTATGATGTCGATTTTTAACAATTTTCTTAAACATTGAATGTAAGTGTTTATGGATGATTTTTCTGTATTCAAAACTTCATTTAAATTATGTCTAAATAATTTAGAAAATAATTTAGAAAAATTTTTGGAAGTATTTGAAATAATCAACCTAGTACTAAATTTTAAAAGATATCAATTTATGGTTGCAGAAGGTATTGTACTTGGGCATAAAATTTTTGAAAGTGACATGGAAGTAGAACCTGCAAAAATTTAAGTTATTGAAAAATTATCACCTCCTAATAATGTTAGAGGAGTAAGAAGTTTTTTAGGGCATGTTATTCTACAGGTGTTGCATAAAAAACATTTCAAAAATAACAAAGCCATTATGCGAACTTTTAGAAAAAGATACAAAATTTGAATTTTAATGAGGAATGCATAAAAGCATTTGAATTATTTAAAGAAAAATTAATCACTACACCTTTAATAGTTCCACACGACTGGGAAAAACTATTTGAAATAATGTGTGATGCTAGTGATTATGCTATTGGGGTTGTTTTAGGACAAAGACACAACAAGGTTTTTAAAGTAATATATAGTAATATATTATGCTCTAAATGATGCTTAAATTAACTACACTGTTACTGAAAGAGAGTTATTAGCTGTTGTTTATGCCTTTAATAAATTTAGACCTTACTTAATTGAAACCAAATGTATAGTGCATACAGATTATTCTGCTATTAATTACTTGATGCAAAAGAAGGATGTTAAACAAAAATAAATTAGGTGGATACTTCTTTTGTAAGAGTTTGATTTTACCATAGTTGATAGAATGGAAAATGATAATCAAATAGCTGAACATTTGTCTAGACTAGAAAGAGAAATATTAACTAATTTTACAAATGAAATTTTAGAAAGTTTGTCTGATGAACAATTATATAGTATTGATGAAATGATTGTACCAATGTATGCTGATATAGTAAATTATATTGTAAGTGATATTTTACCACCTGATATTAAAACCGACAACTAAAGAAATTCATTTATGATTCAAAATTCTATTTTTGGGATGAACCATATTTATATAAACAATGTAAAGTTCTACTTATCAGAAGGTGGTGCCTTATGAAGAAACTTAACAGATAATTGAAAGATGCTGTGATTATGAATTTAAATGACATTTGGAACAAATAGAACTGCATATAAAATTTTACAAGCTTGATTTTATTAGCCTACTCTTTTTAGAGATGTTAATGAATATTGTAAAACATGCGAACGATGTTGGCGAGTAGGAAATATTTTTAGAAGAAATGAAACGCCTCTACACATTAGAAGTTGAAATATTTGATGTGTGGGGATTAGATTTTATGGGACCATTTATGCCTTCATTTGGAAATTTATATATATTACTTACTGTTGATTATATGTCTAAGTGAATTAAGGCTATTGTTGTACCTAGATGTGATGCTCGTAGTGTCTTTAAATTTTTAATTAAAAATATTTTTACAGGATATGGAGGATCTCATTTTAGAAATAAGAGAATAGAAAAATTAATTAAGAAATATGATATTATGCATAGATTCTCGACTGCTTATCATCCTCATACTAACGGTCTAGCAGTGATATCAAATCGTGAATTTAAACAAATTTTAGAAAAAGCTGTAAATTCCTATAAATTGGATTGGCATGCTAGATAAGATACTGCATTATGGGCGTACAAAACTGCTTATAAGAGTCCTATAGGAATGTCCCCATATAGACTTATTTTTTTGGAAAAAGACATGTCATTTACCAGTAGAATTGAAGCATAAAACATTTTGGGATATTAAAGAATTTAATTTTAATTTAAAGGATGCTGATGAGAAAAGGTTTTTGCAACTCAATGAACTTAAGGAGTTTAGAAATGAAGCATATGATAATGCAAAAATCTGTAAAGAGAAAATGAAAATATGGCATGATCAGAAGATTATTAAAAAGAAGTTTGAACCTGGACAAGAAGTTTTATTATATAATACAAGATTGGGAATATTTCCAGGAAAATTGAAATCCAAATGGTTAGGACCATTTAAAGTGATTAAAGTCTATCATTATGGAATTGTTATGAAACTGTTGTTATTAAGGATCCTAAAATTAGAAAGTATTTAAAGTTAATGGGCATCGATTGAAACATTATTATGAAGCGCACATGCCACAATTTAAAGAAGTTTTAATGTTAAGTCAACCCAACCAAACAAATGGTGTGTTGGGTTGATGATGTTAAACCAAGCGCTTTGTGTGAGGAAACCCATATATAACTATATATATCTATGCATTACTATTTTATTTGATAAGTGTTTTATATATTAGAGCATAATAATCCTACATAATTTTATATATCATAAATTTAAACAAATATTGATATGGGAGGAAAATTTCAAATAGAAATGAACAAGAAAAAAAAAAAGAAAAGACGCAATTTTGGCCTCTGACACCGACGGCTCCCGCTAGACTGACCATGGCGTCGTCAGTACCATCGGGAGCGCCAACGACGTCCTAAGTAGTTTGTTGCAGTTTTGATGCTTTTGGCAGACTTTGGTGGGATTTCACTCCTTAATTACCACTGGGAGGTGTTTTTAAAGTCCTAAAAATTGCCTTAAATGACCAAAAACTTCCTATTTTAGAATTACATGGCTTCCAATTCTAGAAATACTTCCAGGTATGGAGTTTTTGTTAGAAGAAAGTTTACTAGTTTTGACACGCAGAGATTATATGATAGAATCATTACGAAGAAGAGGCTTATCAAGGAAAGAGGCTTTGTCAATCATGGATTGATTAATCCAAGTTCTCTGATTGATAAAATCATTATACAAAGACGATGGGAATTCTGTGCTACACTACCGCTACTGTTGTTGTACCAGTGGTGAGGAATTCTATGCAAACTTACATGGAATTACCCAAGGAGAATTCTTCGTACGAGGTGAGGTAAGGTCGTACCATGTACTCCGACGTGATTTAATGAGTTGTATATGATAAAAAACATTCCAATCTGTCGTTATACAAACTTTATCCCAATGAGAGATTTTATGCAAGATGTCTATAATTACTAATAGATGAAAGTGATATTTGGGAAATGCGAGATGAGGGATATGTTAGTTTCCCTACTTCATTGTTTAATCCAATATCGAAATAGTGTCATTTCTTCATTTCTGCAAGATTACTCCCTACCATGAAGATTAGTAGAGTCACCAAAAAAAGTGTTATTTGAAGTTATTATATTCAAATGGAAAAGCTCATTGATGTAGGATCTATCATTTTAAAATCAAAAATCAATTACGAGTATTGTTATGAATGGGCCAATATATAGACTTGGGCATCCTTCCACAAATTTCCTACTTTGCAGTCAATCTCAAGTTCCATATGAAAGTTGGGAAAAAAATTATTACCTTGGGAGCCCATGATTCCTATTGATGATAATTATGTTGGGAATGGAAATGAAGCATTAGATGCTATCTTGGTTCATTCATCACATGCTTCAACTCCATTAATGCCACAAACAGTTGGAAGTTCACTAGCTTTGGAAAAGAAAATGAAGAAAATTGAAAGAGAACTTCAGAGTATAATGAATGCAATAGCAAATCTTAAATACCTTTTCAATCACCTAGATTGGAGGATGAAGGAGAATTTTGATTAGACTGGAACAATTGAAGCAGGATTAGTGCAGATGTTCAAGGAAAAAGGATGGATCAAAGAAAATTTGACTGATCAATTCCTGTACCGACCCTTTCGCAATCTGTACATTCATTACTAGTCTATGGGAGATATTAGAGGAGGAGAAAGTATTGAAGATAAGGCAGAATAATTGAAGGATTAAGACTCTCTACTAGTTTAAAATACTTAGGTATTTAATGTTATTATGTGGATTTGATTTAGTTTAGCTTTCTTTAAACTTCTGAAATTTGATTGTGTGTATAGTTTTGTGTCAGCATTTAGTGTTGTGGCTTAATTTTGACGCTGAATTATAATTTAGTTTGCTTTATATATTGGAAAGTATGATTAGAAACTTGTATTTGTAAGTGTATTTTCATATATAAAAATTAGTTTGGTGTTGTTTGTGAAAATGTTTGGTTGTAAATTTTTTTTAGATAAAAATTTATGTTCAAAAGTACTAAAAAGACTTTGGAGTAAATTGAAAGAAAATTTAAAATTGCCAAAATAAAAAAAAATTGAATTTTTTGGCCTTCAGCGTCGACGGCGCTGGCATGGGTGCCGGCAACACCCTTGACCTGAGAACACCTTAAACCCCTTAAAATTTGCGATTTGCACGGTAAAACTACATTTTTGGTCACCTTCAACCTCCAATTTTTGCACATAGGGCTTAACTTTGCTTGGAATTGAAGCAATTTTAAGGCAAAGGACATTCGGATTTTATCTTCTCTAGGTAAGAGCTACAATTTGAAATAAAATTTTTTGAATTTCGCCAAGGATTTATCTCACATTGCCGAGATCCAAAAATTTTGGAATTTTTTTAGAGATTTTAGAAAATCCTTTGATGAAGAATGACTTTATTCAAATTTTTATCAATTTTTTCTTAGATTTACCATGAACCTAGAAGGAGCCAAAAAAAGAGAAAAGTGAACTATGATGAACAAAAATTTGTCAGCTTCAAAGTTAGTGCTCATTTCAACAGTCTACTTGAAAATAAAAAAGTGATTCCGGATTGTGGATTTAAAAATCCGGGTGGAGAAGTGGAGCGATTGATCAATGCTCGGCAGTGGGAAATTTTTTATTATTTAACTGCCGATGCAATTATTAGTGTAGTAATGGAGTTCTATGCCAATTTTAAAGAAACTTCTGAAGACTTTATTTTTGTTCGTGGGAAAATGGTGGAGTTTAATCCAAGTAAAATTAATGAATTTTATCAATTAGAAGACGTGTACAGTTGCCAGTATAAATCATTTTCTACTACAAATGAGGCCTTAGATGAGATTATTTCTTTTCTTATTCATGGAAGAGGAACCTGGAAGGTGAAAAATGGTATTAAGATAAAATTTCCTCTTTCTATGTTAAATGTAGTATCTAAAGCCTGGCACTACTTCATTTCTGGAAGAATGATACCGACAAATCATCATAGTGAGGTTACAAAGGATAGAGCCATCCTGAACTTCTATATCCAGTAGGTGATGAGGATAAATGTGGGCTTTATTATTTATATGAACACTAGATCTATTGCTTTGGGAGAGACCACTGTTAGTTTAACACACCTTGCCCTGATCTTCACACTCTGTGAATAGGCAGGAGTTGATTTTAGACTTGAGGAAGAGAGGATTGAGCCTCTAAAACATATTGGGCCTACCAATATAGAGACATATGAATCTCATTTTGGATGGAGGTATGGAAGTATGACCAGAGATATTCCTTCTAATTTGAGGACCCCTACTTCTAGTGACCCTACTCTTTGAGATCTTTTGGATCAAATGATGATCCAATAGGGAGATATCTTGAGAATAGATCATAGAATGGAAAACATGGAGGCGAGAAATGCTCACACTGATGATTTGATAAGACAAAAGTTTGAATATGATGTTGCTTATGATGATGCAATGGTCAGATATATGAAGGGTGATCACTCAGTTCAATTTCTTACTCAGCCTTTCTTTACTCCATATCAGCAGCAGAATTTGAATGCGGAAGAAGTAGAAGAAGAAAACAATGATTCTTGATATGTTATTTTGATCTTTCTTTTAGTTTATGTTTAATTTTACTTAGTTATTTTGTTGTTTGTTTTGTTATATTGTTGAGACTATTTGTTGTTAGATAGTGAGACTCTATTTTATTTTAGATATTAAGTTTCATCAACGGGTAAGTCTTTTCTTTATGTATTTAATGATTTCTTTCACCTTTTATTTTTTCAATTCATGCCAAATCTTTTAAAAATTTAAGTTGGGGGGGGGGGGAGAAAAAAGAAAGAAACTTAATTTTATTTGTCCTCATTTAGCTATATTTTAAAAAAATTTAAATTTAACATGATCTGTGGTATTAGATTTTAACTTTAGATAACTATATTTATGTTTCTATATATTGTTAACTTTAGATAGCTATATTTATGTTTCTAGATATAGTAAATTTAAGTAAAAATTTTCAATAATAAATGTTAATTTTAGAGAGTAAGATATTTGATATAAGAGAATAAGACTATATTTTACTATTTGAAGTAAAGAAATTTGAATTTTTGAAGTATTAAAAATCTTAAAAATTCATGTAAGAAGAGAAGAATTAAACTTTATGAAATCTTTAAGCTAATATAAATTGAAATGTGAAATATTTTCTTGCAGGTTGTTGAATTTTAGGACTTGGAAATGTAAAATATTTTCTTCCAGGTTGTTGAATTTTAGGACTTGGAGCAAAAAAGAAACAAAAAGGATGACATTTGGAGTCAAAATGGTAAAGTTCAAAATTTGTTCAGCGTCGACGGTGCCAGATTGGGTGCTAACGGTGCCGTTTGACAGAGAATATCAAATTAAATTACGTCAGCACTGGCGCCGGCGCCAGTGTCGATTCAGACCTTATTTCTAGAAGATTCAACAAATTTGTACGCTTTTTGAAGAGATTTGGGATGCACCTATTGGAGAACAGACTCTAGGCTCTATTTGAGGCCAAAATTGATCAGAAAATAGGCCAAAATTGATTAGGCTCTATTTGAGGCCAAAATTGATCAGAAAATTGGCTCCTTTTCACCATTATTCATTCTCTTACATACTCTTACATACCACACTCTTTTCCATCTTCATTCCACCACCATTTTGGAGTTTATTAGTGATTTTTCTTTAGGAATTTAGAGTTTTTGTGTTTAGATTAAGTGTGAATATTTCTCTAAGAGTGATGGAGAAGGAGAAAAGTGAGAGATTTATTCTTCCTACATTTTCTAAGGAAAGGCTACAAGGGATTTTCTTTGAGAAAGAGTTTCAGATAAGCGTTATTTTTTTTATAGTGTTGTATGAACTTTCTTTTCTATATGAAATTGATGTTTTATTGTATCTTTCTCATGGAGTCTCAGTAATTTCTGATGCAACTTTGTTATATGTTTAATTTTTTATATTCTGTATATGATATAAACGCAAGTATACATATCACTTAAGTAATATAGGTCTTTCTTATTAAGCCCCGAATATAGATCCCACGAGGAAGCGAGGAAAGATGTCCTTAGTGAAATTCCAGTCTACTACTATTAGTCCTTAATTTGGAATGTCGATTAAAATGGTGTTTTATCTAGCAACTACTCTTAAATGCGAATGTTAAATGCAAGGATAGTAAATTTTCCTAAATGTAAATATTAATTGTAAAGATAACACTTTTTGGATGAGTTGGCTTGGAGAATTTTAATATGTTAAAAATTACTCTTCTTATGTAGTGAATTAGATAATGTAAAGGAATGAGATACAAATTATATGTGCCAAATAGGAGCAATTTTAATTCTCACACTTTGGTCCAGACATAAAGAACATTGGTTAATCCTTTATAGAAAAACATTGGCTAATCTTAGGGTGGGGGGGTAACCGCCCCCCACTTCGGGGC
>NW_018219862.1:11667-12062 GCF_001263595.1 Phalaenopsis equestris
TAACTCATACACTTCAATTTTCCGGATCGTATGTTTCACAACATATTTTAATAATTGAAATTTCCAGATTGAAAAGTAAATTAAGAGCGGAGTTGAAAAACATCACAATTTATAATTAAAACTTCTTCTAGCATGCATCCAAATATCTTAACATGAATCCTACTCTTTGAAAAAGAAAAGTAAAAGGAAAATAACGTCATAATCTTCTCATGCCACTATCTAAAAAAAGAAGAAAGAGTAAGAGAAACACATCACAAAGCACGAAGAAAACACAATGAAAAACTTCATTAAATCAAAGAAAATCCATTAGATAAGTATTTACAAAATCATAAGTTAATGAAGAACACAATACTTAGTTTTTTCCCATGCAATGCTGGAACATTCCCTTACATATT
>NW_018219862.1:12589-13275 GCF_001263595.1 Phalaenopsis equestris
TTAAAGAAATGTATTTTATATCTTTTTGTTTTTCTCTAAATTGCATCATTTTTGCTTATTTTTCTCCAAAACTCCATTTTATGTACCTGAAAACAAAAATATATAAAATACATTTCTTTAAAGTGCAATATCATTGAAAATCACCAAATATATGCATTAAAAACATATGAAAAATTGAAATTTTTTTAGGTGTATCAAAATCCCCCAAGCGTACTGGTACTTGCCCTCAAGTAACCCTTTTACTACATAAAAATATGACTTAGAATAGAGATTAACTTATAAAATTCTATATTTTAGTTTAATAAACAAAATAGTAAAATTTATAAAAAACCTTTAATAACTTAGATTCGAACTCTAAGTCTTAGAATACTTAGCAATCAAATTTAAGTTTTTTTGAATCTCTATTCATTTCAAGAAAAATTGCAATTTTTCATATCAAGGATACTTAGAACATTCATAAGAACATTCATAGGATACTTAGAACATTCATATGAAAAATAACTTCATGAAAACTTTACTAGTAATGCTACTAATACTCTAATACAAGTTTAGATAATGTAATTGTTGACTTCAATTTTTGTTGAGGTTTAGTTTTTCCTCTTTAGTAGCCTAGGGTCTAGCCATAGGACTTTTCCTATTGACTATTCCTAGAAAACTAGACATGGAACCCTCACCACTAGAAATTC
>NW_018219863.1:0-507 GCF_001263595.1 Phalaenopsis equestris
GTAACTGCTCTTGTGGTAATGTGGTTATGCACTTTGTTTTGTATACATTTAGTTAAAGTTTGAATCCAACACTCAACATCTTTTTTTCAGTTTAATTTTAACGAGTCAATTTTGAGTCAAACACGAGCAAGAATATTTAAATTGAGCCGAACACAAGCACACTGTTCACGAGCCTTTTTTCGAACACTAGCCGATTTCGAACACAAACATTTTCGAACGAGCCGAACACGAACCAAGCCTGAGCCAGCTCAAGCTCGGCGCGTTTACAACCCTATTTAGGGGATATTTGTGTTCAATTTGTCTCATCTAATGATCAATTAACGAATATTCTTATCAAGAATTTTCCCTGGACTTTGTTTTATGACTTCAAATTCAAGTTGAACACAATGGATATCTATGTTTTAACTTGATGGGAGTATTGGAATTATTAGTCTAATTATTAGACTAGTTATGGTTACAATTATTATTAGCTTTATTTGCTTTTATTTGATTCATTTTTTTCGATTT